>NC_056744.1:451760339-451840339 GCF_019279795.1 Protopterus annectens | reverse complement strand
AGTGTCTTACAGAGACAGATATCTGGTGTCAAAACAATTCCCTCAAGCTGAATGGCAAAGAATGCATAGTCATCCCCTTTGGGTAATACAAAGTGCACACAAATTTCCACTTAGGTGGTAATCCAGCATGTACGGAGAAAGTCATTATGGCCCTGGGGACACAGGTAGATAGTAAACTCACCTTTGATGATCACATGGCCAAAGTGTTTAGACATTCCTTCAATGTAGGCCATCTAATGTCACCTAATGTAACCCACTTCATATAGTCTGATGATGTCACCATCCTACAAATATACCTGTGGAAAAGAGAGCACCCAGTAATATGTATAACGCGTCGTGTTAATGCATACTCCTCTAGTAGCATGAAGTAGTTAGGTAGGGGTTTGAATCCTGCACTGGGCAACTGTCTGTGTGTGTGTGTGGTTTCCTTGGGAAAGAACAACCTTTTAGGAGAGTAGTGAAACACCTCAAAAGTGGTAATCTAACCTTTGTCAAGTCTGATGATGTCACCATCCTACAAATATACTTGTGGAAAAAAGAACTCCCAGTAATGTGCATAGCGCCTCGTGTTAATGCATACTCCCCTGGTATCATGAAGTAGTTAGGTAGGGGTTTGAATCCTGCACTTGGTGAGCGTGTGTGCTGTATGTGTGTGACACTGTTGATCAATGTGCTGTGGGTTTTGCTTTTACCACTGTATGACATATCAGTATGCATTGCACATGTGAGCTAGCTGTGTGTCAAATACATATCCATACATGTTACCTCAATGATTGCATGTGTTGGAACCCTGCTTTCTCCAAGAACACAGCTGTCATCCTTGCCAGACTGTGCTGCTGCTTCCCAGACCTTAGGACACATCTGTATGCTTGTGACAAGCCCAGTCACTGCAGTGATCCCCGGCCTAGGTCATCTGTGTCACACAAAGTCATTACAGTTCCTATTGGAATGTGTGAGTGAGGGTCTATGGCCGAGGTATATGTCAGACCTGTTCAAGCACAGCAAAGTCTGTCAATGATGACTATTCATAACAGGTGTAGAGTAACCTATGTGGATATGCATGTAGACCTCTTATTGCTTATGTGATCCACCAAGGGATTCCAAAATACCTTTGGAAATGTGATTAACAAAAGAGAGATGACATAACACTTGGTTGCATGTACACATCGGTACCTGTTCATCATGTTGGTGGCTACTACCTATGTGGTACTGTGGGGATAATATGTTCAGTAAAGGTGGTTTGCTATACTTAGTTTGGCTTATAGCTTTACAGCATGGGCTTGACAACAGGCATCTGTCTGTATGATACCCTTGTGGAGGATGTGGGTGTCATCTGGAGAATGCATTATAGGCCACAGTATGCATTACCAGATGTGGACGATCATATCCCTACTGTGATTGCTTGTACCTAAGAGAGCTATATGCCAAACAGGAGTGGTCTCAGTAATGGGTGCAGGTGAATACCAGTGGTTACTGGCATTGTATAGTACCTGAAGGATCCAAATGTTGCTGTGTGTCCTACATCTGTGTGTCGGTTGTCAAGACATCATCTAATGATTGGTTATGGTCAGGCTGTTGAAGTGATGTATACTACCAGAATGCAAAACAATGACAGATAGTAACAGTATCACCCACAGCACAGTGTCAAACCATGTCATACACACATGTGGAGTCAGGTTCCGGAATGTGTGTAGTACAATGCATACTGGCCACCAATAGAAACTATGGAGTGTTACTGTGTAATACAGAGCATGTCACCCTGGCCATGTGTCCACTGTGCATGTACATGCAGACAGTGCACCTCCACCATGTTCACAACTGTACACCTGCAAATCTGTACTACACTCATCCCACACATACTGTCCACTCTCTAAGACATGCTGCCAATACTGCACACATCAGCCAAGTGGCACGTGGCCGGACAAAACACAATTGGAACCAACACTGGTGTAAACAACACTACAATGACAATCATAGCTTTAATGCATCATGCCTGCTCAGCTACACCTTCAAGCATATCATTACACTCTACTGCTGACAACATGCTAACATTGCTGTACTGCTATATAGACACCCTGTGCATCAGCACCATGGTAGCCTGTTCCTGCATCAATGTTACAGATGACAGGAGGTGGCACAGGTTTCATCATATGCACAGGGTGTGTTGTTGGTTTTCCAGAGGCCTACAGTGAGCCATCCAATTGACATGTATGTGTGCATGTGTGTGTGTGTGTGTGTGTGTGTGTGTGGGGGGGGGGGCAAGAATACTGGAATGGGCCAGTGTTGTTGTAATGTGTGTGGGTATGTGTTAGCCCTAGGTGTCTGGAGTATGTGTGTATGTCTGCATGCACACAGTTCCACCATGTGGCTGCCATATGCACTTATTTGTGGGACAGCCACAGAATGTACCTGCGAGGCTTTACAGATCACCATCTCTGGCCATGGATATGGTACCTGTGCCTGGCAGGGGTGCTACTGACACTATCAGGTACTAAGCCAGACTCAGTACTATCCCCAGAGGTGGATGGATGTACGCTGGACACAGGTCCCTGCTGGGACTGTCCAGAGCCATGTACACGTGGTCTTCTAGGACGTTCTATGGACAGCCCACCCCCAACATTGCTGGGGCTGGTACTGCCACTACGGGAGCGGCTGTGGCTTGAGGGACATCTGCAGTGACTGCCAGCTGCTTATGTTGCTGGTATACATCCACGTCGACGTCTCAACCATCCCACACTGTCCTGACACATGGACATGACATTGCGGAATATCTAATGTGTCTCCCCAATGTCTATCAGTGACCTCGGTGTAATGATGGATGGCACCTGCTAGGTCACAGATACTGTCAATAATGGCAGTGTTATGTGCCCTCTGTGCCCTTAGTCCCTGTCTGGTGTACCGTTCCATACATGCCTGTGCCTCCATGACAGCCTGAAACATGTGTGACGCTGTCAGACCTGTGGCACATCTGCCAGTGGCATGATAAGCAGCAGTGTTCCTACGAGAACCCCTGGACATCTGTCTATGTGGTACCCTTCCAGACATCTGGGTATGGCTACTGTGTTGGGATGCATGTGCCATGGATACCACATTGTCCTGGCCAATGCCAACTGTATGCTGTCCCTCAGCTATGGGCATTGGTGATGGATGTATTGGCAGTATGACTGTATGCATGGATGGGGTGGACAGCTGTGTACTGTCGATTGGTGGCCCAACGACAGACCCTGGAAAACACGCCTGTGCCTCAACACACCTATCTTCATTATCACTATGTGGCTCAGTGACATCAGTTTCCCTGCTGCAGTGAACCACCCTTAACACAGCACCTGTGGGAGGAAGACAGGAAACACACTTTACGACCTGTACATGATGTCGGCACACATGCACACATGAACACATGAACACATGTACACATGAACACATGCATACATGCACACAAATACACTCCTCACTACAGCAGATACCCACACACGCCACCAGCAATCCAAAACATACTCAATTGTGGTTGAAGGTGGGTTACAGTATCACAAGGCAAACAGTCATCGCACGTGTCAGCATGCAGAAAATGTGTTGCTCAAGACCATGCAGTGCGAGTGTAGACAGCCCTTGTTAATAACAGTATACATGGCTTTGATGCATGTGTGTTGTTGTTCAGTGATTGGCCTCACCCTGGAACGCAATGTGTACATGGACACAACATTGCTGTGCAAGTATTAAAAGGTCTGCAATGTCCTGTGCACCATCACTCACAGGTATACATACCATGGCTGGATGTGTATCTGTGTGTCACATAGATATCCATTTCTGATTACAGTGTCTGTGTCTGTAGCAGATAATTGTGGACACAGGTTTAGCACATGCATGCCATGTATACACACAGGATGAGTGGTGCATGTATACGTGATGGAATACCATTGCTCAACATGGCCATTGTACAGTGGTTATGGTGAGTGTAGGACATATTGTGGACATGCCAGTGCCAGCCATGACATGATATGCTACAACATGACTGCAACATTAAACATCACACATACCCAATGTGTGTCATGTGACCTATACACTCAATAGCATTACAAGACATATATGTGTCACTTTGTACAAATGGTGATTGCTATGCATATTGTGTATAGGTGCATATGTTTGCACACACACAACATTGAGGTGCATAGCAATGACTGCTAAATGTAGTACTGTGGTCACTGTAACTGGATGGGGTGTAGTACCATGAGCCATCATCATCATGCATCATGTGGTCACTCAAGACTACTAATGTGTGCCAGACTGCCACCTAGCATGCTGTACCTAAACTGCAGTACTGTGGCTACATTCACAATTACACAGCCACTTGTTACATGAGTTTGTACGGTGCCCAATAGGGAGCATTGCCTAACATGAATGTGTTATGTGTTGAAGAGTGTCGCACAGCCCCATTATAGGCCTCTACTCCTCGGGTATATTATGTGTGCTGTGTGGATGACATGTGGGATACTGAAGTGTGACCTTACAGTGGGTGTCTGAATACGCCATGTGTAGCATGTTAAGGTGTACTGTGTATGACAAAGTTGTGTATGTTGTGTACATGTGTATCTGCTATGCCTATCCAATGTCCAGTACGGTGTTGCCACAATTGTGTGTGATGCTCTGTGTATTGCATGTGATTGAGGCAGCTACTGACATTACTGAGATGTGCATAGTCTCACAGCAAACATGCACAGCATGCATTATGCATAGGTGTGTTACGTGTGCATGACCTACACCTCACCTATGACATGCACATTTCATCAGCAATAGTGAATTTATAACACACTCACCAGCATCGACCGGCTGCCTTGCTGTCACACCAGAGGGACATACAAGAATATGAGACAGTTTGTCAGTGGCCACTACTGTGGCATTGCTACTGTGAGTTTGCTAAGCTACAGTAGTACAACAGTCGACAGTCACAGGCATACAGATTATATTCCAAATATCAGTACTGCACAACACTAGGCAGCACAGCCGCTAGACATGCAGTACACATCTCACATATGCATAAACTACCAATACAGGTAACAGTAGTCTACAGATAGGGCATGTTACCTGCATTCTCCATGTCAACATGCTGGGTGGCTCCAGCCTCCATGATGACACATGTATGTTGCTGTTCCTGTTGTTGGCCAGGAGCCACCACGCTTATCAGCAGCTCCTCCACTCTGGTGAGGGGGGATGTATGGCTACCCCACCACCTGTGGCAAGCTGTTGTCAATGGATATCAGGCGCACGCCACCGGATATGTCTAATTAAATCACTGCAGTGATGGCGTACCTGCTCATATGTCCAGTTATGCATGCCTATGTCATTTACCCGACGAACAATATCTTGCTACAGTGCAGTCTGCTCATGCTGGTCCTGGCTGGTTCTAGGGAACAGCAGGTTGTAGTGCTGCACCAGGCTGCTGTGTATTTCCTGTTCCTCTTCAGCTGTATAACACGGGTTGCATTGGTGGGCCATGACCCAGAAAGATAATTAAACAATATGTGTGAGCAAGTCATGTGGCACACTTAACATTCTAAAGTACAGATATCAATTAACTGCCATATATAGCATCTGATTGGCTGTTAGAGGATACACACATTCAAGACCACATATTAGTGCTCAGGCCACAACTGCCTGACAGTGCCTGGCACGCTCTATATATCAAACCATGTTCTGCACAGCAGCAAAGAGAAGCCAGTATGTAAGACTATACACCAGTACATGGCACACTGTATGTGACACAATGCACCACATAGTCACAGGAGGTATATATCAAGCTAATGGATGGAGAAAGATGTCATCCATTGCAATGAATGTAAAGTACAGTTGCAGTATTACCAGTATACCACCCTAGTCGTTGATGCCAAACCCCTGACTAACATATGTGCACAGTTGTTAATATAGGTGGCATGCTGCTGTACTAGACTATACATGTTGTTAGATACACACGTATACCCTGTAACACACATATGATTGAGGGCATGGTACAGGCATAATTACACACACATCAGACATACATACAAAACACACATGTATGCCAACCCAGATGAGCTTTACTTGTGTACCGTACAGTACTGTGTGTCACTACTTACAAAACCTTATGCCTGAGGTATGTAATCTGTGAGGACTACAGGGAACACACAAAACAGTGTTTCCAAGCAATGTGAACATACACCTACTGTACTGTTTAGGCCTACAGCTTCAGGTAGTACTACAGTTCATATGGGAGTTGGATTCACCAGCAGTACCACTCACTAAGCATACATGTATTGCTTTAGCCTACAATGGGACACCACAGTCGACAACAAGGGACTACGTCACACCGTATGCCATACTACTTTTTCTGCCTAGCAATAGCATACACATCTTTTGCTGGGATCACAGCTAGGACACAAACTACTATGACAGAAACAATTTCACACTAAGCTATCACACCTTTATAGACCTTGCACACATTCACCAACACATTCACCATCACACTCAGTCAACCTCACATAGCAATTACTGCACTAAGTACATGTGTGTGTGCATCGTGTCATAGGTAGGTAATACGCTATTGGCCCTAGGGCCTACAGCAGCCTAGCCATACACTACCCTGGCCTTTGACGCACAAGTAATTTAATTTCACTTGGCCCTGTCAACCAGAGCCACAGAGGTGATTCCCGGGGTGTATTTCCTATCTCCCAACCAATCATCAGGAGTATTTATGACAACTGCTAATGAAGAGCTTTGTTTGCTATTGATAGGTGGTTTGTTCCAGAATATGGCATGTCTCTGAGATAGGAATCTATTCCTCCAGCATGTGCTGTTTAGGGAGCTGACAAGGTTTAGGGCCCTAGAGCTTGTATCTCGGAGGGATTGTAATATGTTTACATGGAGGATGTCCAACAGCTATGGGTGTGACACAGCTCTGTATGTTAGGCAGAGGTCACCTCTGGGTAAGCGGTATGCAACACAGTCTAGCTGTGGTTTTGTGAGTCGGTCTGCATAGGGCATCTGTTTGAGGCTGGTATTACTCTTTATGAGGTATGTCTGTGGCCTTTCCAGTTGCTTTAGTTGTCATGTGAAGTACATACCACATGGGGGATTGTACTCTATAATGGGTTTTAAGTGTGATGATTAGAGGGGAACACTGACCTATATTTCCCTAGATGACAAACCTTTTGTGATGACGTGTACCATGTAGACAGAGTACATGACTAGTGTGGCACTGTGATTATCAAAGGGGAGGCTACTGTCCACCTGTGTCCCATGTTCCCTTATCACACCTTCGGTGTTAGGTAGACTACCACCTATGTGGTAGTTAATGGGTATAGTATTTTGGCAAGAAGGGATGGCACTGCAGTGTCAACACTGAGCTTCAGTCCATGCCTTGATCAACAGGCACCTGTCACAGTAAGTATGACCCCGTCTCTCTCTCTCTCTCTCTCTCTATATATATATATATATATATATATATATATATATATATATATATGTATGTATACATACACATACATACACACATACATATGAACATCCATTGCTGTACATATAGCTGTACATATAGGCACATATACAGTCCAATTTTCATGGTGGGAATATCAATTATGCAACAGTTGTGAGATATACATTTATGTAATAATATTGCACAGTGTTGTGCAGAATGCATTGAAGGTGTCCTCAGCCCATATAGCTTTAGCAGGCCTCACTGGCTGCAACACTGACAAATCATACACACAGCGTTTAACCACCACATGTCGGATACCAGCACTGCATGCTGTTTTCTTTGCCACACACTACAACCTACATAGAAATATGCACATAACCTTCAACAACATATATATATATATATATATATATATATATATATATATATATATATGTGTGTGTGTGTGTGTGTGTGTGTGTGTGTGTGTGTGTGTGTATACACCCTTCACAAACAGTTGCAATATGTCCCTTGCCCTATGCACATGTACAGATACATATAGATACATACTGCTGCCACATATGGATGATTCACAGTATGTAGAGTACTCTTCAAAAACATCTACTACATGCCAGCAAATACATATGTGTTACAAACCTTTCCTTTGTATTTCTCTGTTCTGTCTGTTTTTAAAGGAAATAATTTTCTCTGTCTGTTGATGTTGCTCTTTATTTTTCTGTGTCTGTCTGTTTCTGTCTTTGTCTTTATCTGTGTCTCTGTCTCTGTCTCTCTCTCTCTCTCTCTCACTCTCTCTCTCTCTCTCTGTTGCTGCAATGATATTATTGCATGTGTGGACAGCAAGTACAGCCTGCTTTTCTAAGTATCTGCACATGTGCATGTGATGGGCTCTACACCAATTGGTGCCCACCATTTAGTAATTGCATGCAGCCTGGTGTGTGATAATTGCAGTAGTCACTGTCATAGCAGCCCACTGCTATAAAATACTAAGTTAGGTAGGTGTAGCCCTTTCAGCTTTCCAAGGTGGGGCCCATGCTTGTTTGCTGTGGACACCGTTGTGTCAGTCAGAAGGTTGGTATACTTCTTATATCTGAAGCTAGGGTTGTAGCCAGTGATTTGCACGTTGTACTCAAACCTGACTGTTGCTGCTTCTAGTACACACTTGTCTGTGTAGAATATTACTCACCCCTCCAAATGCTAACACAAGATACATGGGAGTATGTACTTTCTTTTCTAATTAGACAATTAACTGCCATACAAAATTAGTTATTGCAATGTATTCCTCTTGCATGAACTGTTTGTGAACTACTATACTGTAAATATTAATTTACTCACTTCTGAACAGTTTGTGCTTTTTTGTGTTGACATTATCACAGGCTGCTCAAGACAACTGGGCAAATTTCAGTACTGAGTATGCCTACCTACATCCTTGGTAGAACCTGAATACACAGGTATATTGTTCTTTTGGGTAGGGGTGCAGAAGTACAGAGAGCCTTATTTATTATTGTGTGATGTTTATCTTGCTGAACATACAGGGTTGCTGTGTACCTGTTAGTCTATCAAGGCAAGTAGTCTGTCTGCATAGCTCCCACCTGTGGACATATCCAGATGATAGCCAGAGGTTAGCCTATTATTCTTTGTCTGTGCACCACACCGGTCTTTTCAGCACTGGAACATTGGCATTGTCACAGTTGGTTGCTACCAGTACATGGCTACATCCTCTGATATTTCTGTGTTGTACTCCTACATAAGGATATGCTTCTGGGACTCCTTCCAAAGCTATTTGCAGAGTGTGTAACAGCAGAAAAGCTGATATGTCTGTGTGTTTCTGCCTCTGCCAGGCCTCTGATACACTCAAATATATATTTGAACAGCCTCAGGAAAAGGTACATATAAGTGAGGTAAACCTGTAATATATTACAGACATTAAGTTGAGACTGTGAGTGAATCACAGCATATGTATTAATACACCTTTTCTGATGTGCAAGCAGAGTCTACTCTTACTTATTGACATTATTCATTAAGTGTAATTCCCCACATTTCTGCCTAACGTCAGTACTTTTCAGAGGGATTCAGAGGGACACAGCTAACATTTGTTTACGAATCAGGGACATCCCTGACAAGCAGTCACAGTTGGGAAGTATGGCCTTTGCCCTATTCAAATACGCCAGTGATTATCCTGCTCTGATACTGTGTGGGGTTTGTAAAGTGCTACTGTAACATTATTTCCTGCTAGAATGGCTGGTTATCTTTTCACAGCCATGTCATGCAATTCCAAAACAACTGCTGGTAAAGATCCACAGAACACGATTTGTGTTATGGCATTCCTATTTTCCCTTTACATTCACTCATTGTAATGCATGATATATTTATTACAGCACCAACTTGTTGTTTGTCTACTGTGGCATAGTATTACTTCATGCAGTGTAGTGTGTCCAAGGTCCGGGGTTCGAGACTGACAGAGGTGTTTTATTTTGCTGCTCAGCAGAAAAAGGGCCCTGCCATGCAGAGTGACTAAGGCACTTTTAAGCAGTTGTAAGTGGGTTTGCGCGGGTTTGCGTGACGCTTAGCAATACTTAGCTAAGTGCACACAAGCGTAAACTCGCGCAAACCCACTAACTACTGCTTAAAAGTGCTTACTCCCGCTAACCCCTGCACTCATTTCTTTGAAAGAAAAGAAAATGGGGAGATAGGAAAGTGGTGAAAAAGGGGCACAAAGAGGGAAGGACAGTAGGGAAAACAGCTCGGAATGTGCATGACGGGTGTAGGGAAGATCTATAGCGGCCCATTTCATTAAAAGCAACAGCTGTGCATATACTTGTAATTTGGACAGAATTTTGAAACCTTACACCCCTGAGAGAAGGGTGAGGACAACGAAGTATGTTGTACTGCCAATTGAATTTCAGTGTCTGTGTCCAACAGACATTTGTGTAAAATGGGCATCTATGTATGGGGCGTGATTTTTTTGCGGGAGCAGATTGCCCATTTTTTTTTCAGGTGAGAGTGGAATGTGAGGTAGGGGAAGTAGGTATGTTGTGGGAGGTAAGTTGGGGAGGTAAACAGATAAGACAAACAAGATGCATACAGGTGCGGAATATGACACATGGGGTGGGTGAACACAACTGACGGGGAAGGATGTTCTGGAAATCGCAAGCCCATGAGCCCACAGATGGTAACAGTGGAACTGAGATCCCCACCCATGGACAGTCACCACTGCACCATCACAGCCCAGAGGGTGGCTGTGCTGTGGACTGCATAGGAGGGGCACTGTCACCCGTGAGTCACGCACGCTTGCCTCGAGCTGGCATAGCACTTGCACGGGGGAATGAGCCCCATCCCCTTCAGCTCTTCCACACGAAGGTGGCACAGGACCAATGGAGGAGGGGGGCCCGGGCTGGGCACCAGACCTGCTGGTGCCAGGTGCAATCACCAGCTGAGGAGAGACAGGTGGGTCCGCTGGGACTGGCCTTCCCATACGTTCTGTGTTTAGGTGTATTTAATGACAACATAGACAACAGCATTCCAAATTAGTTGTAACAGCATGCAGTAATATTCCCTTTAACCCAACACACCAGGGTTCCAACAGTTGAACAGCAAGCATAACACATGCATATATTGAACGACAGTGGACATTCCAACAGCATGCAGGAATGATTGGTGGCAACAGGCCACCAAGATTGTGGTGTTTGAACAGGGCACATGCATCAAAGTAAATGCAGATATTTATAGAACAATAGGACATATGTCCCAACAAATGTTTTGAGATTACACATACCCATTGAGGTGTGGAATTGCATTGTTTATGCACATACAGTAGGGTGTAAAAAGATACCTCCATTAACATCTTATATGTACTTATAGTTTACACTACATTCCTATTGACTGCAGGTGTATATCCCCTACATGTATTATTACACTAGGCAACGTGCATTAGGTTGTGTAATGGGTTTGGCTAGTTCATTATATACCTGACCTATATCTGACATACTAACTGTCCAGGATGCAGATGTTACTGCTACGTATTTATATATTTTATTTATATTTATATATCTACATATCTGGATGTGTTCACGTGACATTTTCAGTTAGATTTCTACAGCCCCTTACATTTCTAGCAGCACACTCACATTTTTGGGGAACACATTAACAAGCTACTTGTGTGCCAGATTTACCTATGCATGCCAGCCATTAACCAACTGTTGAGGACTGTATATATGTTTCACAACTACTGGCACTCCCTTCATCCACTTTATATGGGACTGCCCAACTCTGGGTTGACCGCGCTTAATACAACAGTACTATCTATATAATGCAAGAGTACAACAACATTTCAAAGTAAGTGACACGGACACACTCCAGGTATTATACCTTTATTAATTACATTACACACTTTTCTAGAGGCTCTCTCATTTATTTGATATTACAGTGCATGCAGAAGACTTATTCAAGACATATTATACCTTTATTAATAGGTTACAACACACTTTTTCAGGCTCGCTCACTTATTTTATATAACAGTACATGCAGAGATATTATTCAGGACTTATTTTACCTTTATTAATGGGTTACAACACTCTTTTTCTGGCTCTTTCACTTATTTTATATAACAGTACATGCAGAGAAATTATTTAGGGCATTTTATGGCTTTATTATTGGGCTACAATACTTTTTTTCAGGCTCTCTGACTTACTTTATATAACAATACATGCAGAATAATTACTAACCTGCCTGGTGGCACAGCCTTAGCAGCCTATCTGCATAGGCTTGCTGATTCACAGCATGGACACCTGCAGCTGTGAAGTAAATGAAGGGATATTGAGACATACCTATCCATTATATAGACTACAATAGAATTTCTTACATACTTCATTCCATGGCTACCTACTCAGTAGTGGGGCATCTTGCATGTAATGGGCCTCATGTATCCATCAGTTCAGTAGGTCCTACTTCCATCTCTTCAGTTCTGCATGGTGGTGACGGACCTGCTCATCAGTCCGAGGGACGCCTGTGGCACTGGTGAGATCATGAGCTAACCGGTTCCAAGCCTCCGCTTTGTAATCCGTCCCTTGAAACTGGCCCTGCAGGAGTCTTGACTCATGATGTTGGACAAGGAGCCAAACCATGTATTTTGACTCCTCGATGCACCAGCATTGTGCTCGAAAGTGAGTACCCTCTCCAGCACCGGCCATTCTGACTGCAGATGGGAGCTACAATCAGTTTTGGTGAGTATTCCCACCTATGGAGCTTAAATATGCCTCATTTCCTGCACTTATTTGTGATTGGCCATTTTGAAAATTCTCAGCTAACAGCAAACCTGCTTAGCAATGGTTAAACTTCCATTTATAAGTATATGTATGTTAACAGTGCATGTTTATGCTACGCTGTCATGGCTTAGTGGTTCAGTACATTGATTATGGTGCACAGTGTCCCCGGTTCAAGCCTTATCATTGCTTTTTATTTTACTACTGTCCAGACAGGCTAGGGGGTGTGGCTGTGTTTAGGCGACTTTGCTCAACATTGCTCTATGTTGCTCTACATTGCTCCACGTTGCCCGACGGTGTGCTGGTTAGCACGATGCACAGCTCCACGCAAACCTATTGTGCTAGGTAAAGCACTGCTTAGCTATGGGCAACTATATTGCGCTAGGTAAAGCGCTGCTTAGCTATGGGCAACTATATTACGCTAGGTACAATGCTGCTTAGCTATGGGCAACTATATTGCGCTAGGTACAATGCTGCTTAGCTATGGGCAATTATATGTCAATATCCTTAATGCTGCTTACCTTCTTATATTTATATATATACATTTTGTTCACTAATACATAGGCCATTTCAACACTTTTTACTAAAATTTCATTCATATATTTCAGGAATTATTGTATATACTAATTTAAAACATAAAATAAAAAGGGGAGTGATAGGACTAGAACCAGGAATGCCTCCTCTTTGTGCGAAGGCTCTACCACTATGCTATTGCCATTTGGCTTAATTTGCATAAACATTACTTATTATGCTCTTCAATGTTGAAATTGCTAACTGTAGCTAAGCAATGGGCACACCCACGCAGACATGTGCAAATACGGGCAGCTATATCGGGAATTATAAAAAAAAATAAATAGTTTATATTTTACAATTACAAAGGGGTTTAGTGTGTGGGGATGTATTAGGTTTACATTTTACAATTACAAAGGGGTTTAGTATGTGGCGATGTGTAGTGTTTGCTATGTGTACATTTCAGTGGACTCGCTCATTGCACTTGTCATTTTCACATTTATATGGTTGCAGGGGGGGTGGATATTTGGACTGCTCGGCAGTCTGACATGCCCCCTGCAGTCTTACACACTCTGTGTTAGCCTTCCAGTTGAGTCAGCGCACCCTCATGCATATGCATGATGCACTGATGTCATACTCTTAGGCGGCAGTCTCCGAGTATGACTTAGTCTTACACAGAGGATTACTGAATCCCCCCCTATGTTTTGGTCATTAATGCTTATCTAATATATTCTTCTTAATCTATCTCTTCTATCTGATCTTACATGTTAATCCCCATGTCATCATTGCATGACATGATATGATTTTATAAACCCAAAGGAAAAGAGCATGCAGTTGCTATCATATATTTTTTTATTTTATTACAAAACTGTTACTTCTCATTTATGTATTTATTAAGAACTGGCATTGTTTAAAGTTGCATTATTATAACTATTATTTTATAAAGCTTGTGCTAGAGATAATGTCAGTTACTGCTTACGCTATGGATGACAGCAGTAGCTGCATCACATAAATCCTGCTCACAAATTCTTCTCACTAAAATGTATAAAAATATTTTAACACCTAACCCAACCCCCCCCCCTAGAAAAAGGTACAGAAAAGCCTATATCAAAGATTGCTTAATGGTAGCTGAAAGAAGGCAACTGCTTGATAGATGCTGAGCTTTCCTTTTGTAAATTCAATTTGGGTAAGTATTATGGAATGCATCAATTTATCTGCTACCACACTGAAATAGTCAAGTGAGACACTGTGGTATTTCTCATCCTAAAATATGTCATTACCATTTTTTTGTCCAGTAATATTACATTTTGATAAACAGATTACCCAAGTTATCAGCTTCATTTGTTACTCCTATGATTAGTTACATCAGCTTCAGTCATGACTGCTGTGATTGGCTAACATCGGCTTCATCCATAACTGCTTTGATTGGTTAACATCAGCTTCATCCATGACTACTTTGATTGGTTAACATGGTGTCTTGTGACTGTTACACTGCTGGTGCCCTATTACAAGCTGCAGTGTCTGCTGTTTTACAAAGGAGTATTTTGCTGTATATCTAAAACATGTTACAGTGCCATATATCATCTGACAGCCATGTCTTCCAAGGTCTGCAACATTAACTAAATGCATCATGTAATTGGAAAAAAAAAACGATAAATAAACTGCTGAAATGTGAAAGGTGACATACTAACAGCCTGTTAAGATTAAAAGCATATCAAGTGTCACGTCTACATGCAGATAAAGCAAATAATAGATCAACAGTATTTATGTTGGATGAGTGCTGCTATGGCCTCAACATAAGAGAATAGGTCCTAATATATCATTAGTGCTGCAGAGGTAGTATGCTGTGACTGTGACTAGAAACAGACCTGGTGACCCTGGTAGATCACAGTCTCCAAGGAGTTAAGTCATTATGAAATAAGAAGAAGTAAACCTATTGGCTAATATTTGGAATGATGCCCAGTTGTATAGTCATATGCAGGTTCATTTGTAAGGTGTACCTCATGATCTAGCCTGCAGCATTGGTCTTGTCATATTTATTCATTTTCTTGAGATTTTTTACATAAGGCAGCATTAAAAAAGTAGACACAGAATTCAATGTATTATGGAAACAAAATGTCCTGGGGCTTGTTTCTTGAGAATGGTTTATGAATGCTGAAAGGTCAAAATGCCTGACATACAGAACATACCTGTTGTGAAAGACATGATTGACAGAGTTGTGCATGAGAAAAAACAGGTCGCAATGAGAAGCAGAGAATGCTGTTTTCGGCTATATCAAAGAGATAGTTTTTTTTTTCTTTTACTCTACAAACCAGATGTGAGGTTACTGAGACTATTTTGAAAAAAAAAAAACTACTTTGGCAATGGTATTGCTGGTAAGCCAAGCAGATACACCCATATATAATGATACATAAGGAAAGTCAATTTTCAGTAAGCCATAAAATAAAAAAAAAAAAAAAAAAAAAAAAAAAAA
The DNA here is from genome assembly GCF_019279795.1 of Protopterus annectens. Classification (NCBI taxonomy): domain Eukaryota; kingdom Metazoa; phylum Chordata; order Ceratodontiformes; family Protopteridae; genus Protopterus; species Protopterus annectens. The sequence continues at coordinate 451,824,654 of NC_056744.1, read as the reverse complement.
AACGCGCCATGTATATGCAGTACAATATGACAGAATATTTACAATATATATTTGGGGTCATTAATACTATACTATAAAAATCCATTTACAGCCTATGTAAGCTGATGCTAAAACAGGTTCTGTAGATACAGAAACTATAACATTTCTTCCACTAATGCTTGCCAGTAGTGCTGTCTTTCACTGTTTCTTCTCTATTTTGGTTTGACTTTGTTGATTCTATCTTAGCTTATCACCCCTGAATGTAGTTGATTGTATTATAATTACATTAAATTACATTAAATTATAAACAGATCTGTGCAACTTAAATTCCGCTGTTAATGTGTCATTTTAGATAAGTCCCTCATTGCCAATAACATTTCTTTAATTGTTATTCCCTTTTATGTCATCTGTGTTCCATACTTTCTTTTTTCTTGAAACATTCTAATTTTTTTATTTATTTTTACTTCATTTTTTTATGTATGCAATTCTTCTTAACTGGACTTCTGGGTAAAACAGGGATTGCCTGTTTTTTAGGTATGACTAAAACTTAAAAAGGAAATACTACTATATGGTTCATAGGTTCATAGGTAGGTACTAGGCTATCTGCCCGAGGGCATTTATAAGCCTAGCCAGAGTGTGTCGGCTTTCACCGCCCCATTGATTAATTAACTGATCCTCTGTCAAGCAGAGTCAATGAAGTGATCCCAGGGCTGTATTTTCTGTTACCCATCCACTCGTCAAGGTTTCTCTTGGAGTGTTAGTGAGGGGCTCTGCCTGATGTAATTTGGAATTTTGTTCCAAAGCATGGGGAGTCTCTGCGACAGGAATCTATCCCACCAGCATGTTCTATTTATTGTTGTGGCAAGGTTTAACTCACTAGAGCGAGTGGCTTGCAGTGACTTAGATTTTTTTAGGTGGAGCATGTCCATCAATTCTGAGTTGGACATGGCTTTGTAAGTCAGGTAGAGATCACCTCTGAGTAAGCGATATGCCACTGAGTACAGCTGTTGTTTTTTTAGTCGGGCTGCATAGGACATATGTTTGAGACCAGTAATCCTCTTGGTGAGGTACTTTTTTGGTCTTTCCAGCTGTTGGAAGTGTCTTGTGAGATACATCCCAAATGGGGCATTGTACTCTATGATGGGTCTAATGAGTGATGAGTAGAGGGGCACTATAACCTCTTTATTTCTAGATGTGAACCCTTTAGTAATTAGATGGGCCACATAGAAGGATTTACTAACTACTTTGGCAATATGATTGTCAAAGGAGAGATTACTATCTAACTGAGTCCCCAGATCTCTTATTACCTCATCTGTATTAAGGGGGCTGTCACCTATGTGGTAATTCGTGGGTGTTTTGTTTTTCCCAAACAGGATGACTATGCATTTTTTGGCATTTAGGTTGAGGCCATGACTTTGACACCAGGTGTCCATCTCAGTAAGGCCCTTTTGGAGGATGTCCATGTCAGCCAGAGAGAGTCAATTATGGCTCCCAGTTTGCAGTCATTGGCGAACTTGGTTAGCCATAGTCCTCCTGTGTTTGCCTGTACTTCTGAGAAGTATATGCCGAACAGTAGAGGTCCCAGGACCGAACCTTGTGGAACCTGGAGCCAGCTATTCTTACCGTGTGAGTTCTGTCTGTAAGCCAGTTGGCAACCCATCTTGTGACGTAGGGGTTTATGTTCAGGCTGGTGAGTTTTTCTGTAATACCCGAGTGGGGAATGGTGTCGAAAGCCTCGGCGAGGTCAAGGTAGGCTGTGTGAACCACCTTTCCCTCATCTATGGCCTTGGTGACTGTCTCGAAGAAGTCCACCAGGTTTAGTAGACATGATCTGCCCTTAACAAAGCCGAACTGGGTCAGGTCAAGTGTTTGGAGGTTCCCAATGTCTTATTAACAAAGATGCACACCATAGCCTTGCAGACCAGGCCAGTCAGGCTTATGGGGCAATAGTTACCAGGGTCAGTTGTGGCCCCTCCTTTGTAGAGAGGAATAACTGTTGCTGTGTGCCATTCTATGGGCACATAGCCTGTGGAGAGGCTGAGGTTGAATAGCGTGTTTAGGTGGGGGGTTAGTTAGTTCTGTGCATGACACAGGAACTCTTGCCTCACAAAGAATCAGTATCTATTCCTCACTGTCTTTGTTAATAGTTTACACCTGGACATTGAAATGAAATCTTTAGCTGAGCAATACTTATTTCCGATAGTAGGAATTTAAGTAACTAGAAGTTTGATTTTAAATAGAAGGTATGTCATAATTCAAAAAAGCAAGTTTTCTTTGATTTGTTAGCATCATTTACAATATACATTATCACCTTACTCACCTTATAAGCAGTCAAACTGCTATTACTTTACTTACTGCAGTCTGATTTATTTTGTTTTCATTGAATATTTTGGGTCCCATTAACATAAAGACATGAACACTGACTATATGTGTTGGACACAGCTGATGTGGCCCCATGACTCCATGTATCAAATGAGGAAAAGGAGGTTGATGTCGATGCCATCACATATTGGAAATGTATTTTCATTATTGCTAAATTTGTGAATTTGGTATCATTGCAAACTGAATCTGCATTTTTAACTTTCAACTTATTAAGCCTTCCTTTTGTTAAAAAATAAAAAATGATTTTGCATTGCATGCATTTCTTGCTAATAAATATGAACCTAGTAACCATTCATTCACAGTCAGCACACACTCTTCTAAATAATGTTTTCAAGATGTACTTAGGAAGTAGTGTAACAAAAATGCCATTTGGAAGAACAACTGCCCAAGGGAATTACAAAATTCATGTGAACATAAAGCATATCATAAATAAAATAAAATAAATAATTAGGATTTAGATTGATTTCCAGGAGTTTAAATACAGCAATATTTAGAGTCCACAAAAGTAGAATAGAAGGATAATGTGACATGGCTTACATGATATATGCTTGCTTAAGTTTCAGAACACTTGAAGAAGAGGAGTGATAGGAAATGACTAGACTATAGTACTGGAATTCTGGGGATAATTCAAATTCAATAGGCACTCTAGTGCATGTCTAGTATACCGCAGAATGCCATGTCAAAGACTGTTGCAATTCATCAAACTTTGTACATTATATGGAGTCTTATCCCATTGTATCAACACAGTGCCTGAACTACAAATGCAAAATAGGCTTCTGGATCTGATACTATTTACAAACTTTACCCCAAATGTGTATGGTTCAACCCCAAGAGAGTCATTTCTAGGAACCAAACTGAGAAACTGTGCAAGTGCAGCTGAAAAATCCGGGCAGTGTTTATTATTGCACTTATACCGCTCCCAGACTAATGTGTTGATGAAAAAAAATATTCACATCTTCTGTATTGTAGAAACAAATAAACAATGCTGACAATGAAGTTTCCATGGTGCAGGTATTTTTTCTGGAAAATTCAGACACAGTCTTCATCCCAATAGTGATGTAGTAATGTTCCAGCCAATGGCCTCACCCATTGCATAGATTCTCTACTTTAGAATATTATGCTAATTTACCCTGATCCACAATCATGACAAAAGCAAGCAAACTATTTATAATTCACTCCCCTCCTTTCATGACTGCAGGCATGGATGCAGATTTGCTAAACTAACATATTTCTGTATCTTTGTACATAAATCTTTAAAGGGACTGTGATTGAAAGTGATCATCTGTGACCATGACAGTACTGTGATTCCAAGACTGGAGACAAGTGAATCATGGGTAACTCCTTTAAGGGACTGCATACAATGTTTTGAATCCCAAAGCTCAACGTAAACATAGTTATGGTGGTTGTAAGAATTGATAGAACCAATTAACAACAATATAAATGCCAACTGCTAACAAAATGTATGAAAGTTCAACTACAGAGAAAGAAAAGGGGAAACTGCTTGCTTATTTTTATGTATTTGCTTGTTTACTTTTATTTGTTTATGCATGTACTACTGGGATGTCCAGCTGGGTTGAGGCTCATTTTTAGAGTTCACCCAGGAAGAAGAAAAAGATGTGTTAAACAACATTAGCAAGCACAAGATATAAGTCCTAAGGATAAAATATAAGTAATGTAAATTAAAGATAAAATATGATCGTAACTGCTTACTTTAGTGTGAACTTTTTGGCAGAAACATAACCCAGTTAAATAGAACATTTCCCTGAATAAGTAAATGCAGCTTGTTAAAACAATAATGGATCTAACCCAAAACAGGAAAAGCTATCCTCTCAGCTGTTACAAATACCACTCACATATGTTGATTCATTTCTATAATGCCAAATGGCATTACTGATTATCATCCGATTCTAGCAATATTCTGTACTAGAAGAACAAAATCCTCCTCTAATTGTCAATAATTCAGCTATATCAGAGTCTAAATAAGTTCAATTATATTTTGAATTTAATTTGGTTAACTAGACCCCTTTATTTCAGAAGAAAACTCTTCTAAAAATCTAGGAATGTTTAGCTCACTAATTTATTGTGCTTTGGAAAAAATACTCACAGATATTTTGAAATATATTATGTCTGAATGTCTGTATGTATGTATTTATTTATTTTATTTCAAAATTTGATAACAAGATAAATGAAGTAATCTGCAGATTATTTTTAACAAACATCCAAGCCACAAAAGCATGGCTAAATATATGGTCAGCTCTGTTGGCATAGGAGGTAAATCCCTGACTATGTCCTAGGTGAAGCTGTTTCACCTAGTAGCCCAAGTAGCTGCTGGAATGAGTGTAGGAGTGTGGAAATGACTTATCTTTTAGGGAGGATGTGATACAGCAAGCTATAAATTACTACATTCCCTCAGAAGAGGGATAGGAGATGTAATTGCAGCCAGGGAACATGGGTGAGTTTAGTCCACCAAGCTATTGGAAGGCTGTAGCCTTTACAGTCAGTTCATGACAATATGCACTTATATGGGAAGATATTGTGACCCCTGTGGTGATATGGGTCATGCACCACTCATGCTGGGGGGTTTAGGGACTTCACCATGCCCCTAATGGCTATCAGTATGATGACTCCTACAGCTGACTCTTCCCCTTGAGGAACAAATGGACTGGCTACAGTATGGGAGGGCTGAGGGTCAGGAGGCTAATGGATCAGAAAAAAAGTCTAGCGATATGGATAATCTAGTGTAATCAGAAAACCAATATTTTTTGTAAAGTGGGAAGATACTAGAAAACCCAGAAAACCTATTCAGACATGAGGAGATCATTCAAACTCGCTTAGGCAGTGAATGAAAGTCAGTACTGAATCCCAGACCATGGGGCTATGAAGCAGAAATCATTTCATTGAATCACAGTACTGTCCAATAGTGCCCAAAATAAGAGGTTATAATTTGTCCTTGGATAAGTAGCAATATATATAAAAATATGAAACTGAACTGTAAGGCCTGACATAGTTGAATAATGACTGGCAACCATGATACCTTCTTCTCACTAAGAAAACATTTTTTGGATAAAGGCTAAGTAAACAAATAAATACAACTTTCATTTGATTTTATTTATTAGTTTTGACATCTTGGTTGGCAGTCTGGTACAAGGAACTTTTTAAGCCACAACTGTAGTAGAAAGGCAGCAGCCAACAGCAATATAATATTACATGAAGAGTTTTACCAACAGTGGAACAAAAAATTCATAGTACAGAAGTAAAAAGTCATTTAGTGCACACAAATCTAATGTAACATATTTACAATTCAGCACTGGATTATTCTTTGTAAAATACATATGTTATGCAAAGACAGTTAATGTTTGTGCTGGATATTTGACGAGGTTCACTGTAGCCTTCATAAATGAAGCAGGAATAGCAACAGTTGTGTTGTATGGCTGAGAATTTTTGTTTTTCGAAAACAGGGTACAATAATAATTTATGTAAGTCTGGATCTGATCACCACACTTCTAATTGCTCAAGAGCATTTTCAGGAAGTATTTGAATACATAAGCTTGAATGTGGACTCCCAATAATAACTGGAACACTTTGTCAAAATACTTTGTTATGTAAGACTGCTATTAATAAAATCTGTAGATATTTGACTTTAGTCCTCCCCAAAAACCATCACTGCCTAACCTTGGAAACAGGTATTTAGCTGCTTGTCGCAACATAAGCAACTCTACCACACTACTCTTTAAAGTGATTTTCCAAGTCTCCTATCTGTATCGAGACAGCTGATGAGTTTTGAGTTATAATGTTTCTTCTGTCCTTGTTATTCCTTATTTATTTGAGGCATTTTTGTCATGAATAACTCTGCAAACTTTCTTTACTAAACCATGCCCAAATAAATTTAGTCTATATCCTAAATATAGACAACCCAGCCACTGGGGATGCACAAGCCAGTGCATTTTTTGTGCTGGTCCCAAGCCCGGATAAAGGGGAGGGTTGTGTCAGGAAGGACATCCGGCGTAAAATTTTGCCAAATCATACATGCGGACAACAGTACAGATATACACACCGGATCGGTCGAGGCCCGGGTTAACAACGACCGCCACCAGTACTGTTGGCCAAAAGGGTGCTGGCAGAAATTGGGTTGCTGTTGGCCGAAGGAGGAGAAGAGGGGGAAGGCATGCCCGAAGGCAGGTAAAGGCTAGGACTGTGATAGTGAGGGTCGGAACTTTGAATATTGGCAGTATGACTGGTATAGGGAGAGAGCTAGCTGATATGATGGACTGAAGGAAGGTTGGTATATTGTGTGTGCAAGAGACCAGATGGAAGGGGAGCAAGGCTAGGTGTATCGGTGGCGGGTTCAAATTGTGTTATCATGGAGTGGATGGGAGGAAAAATGGCATAGGGGTTATCCTGAAGGAACAGTATGCTAAGAGTGTTTTGGAGGTGAAAAGAGAGTCGAATAGAGTGATGTTTATGAAGCTGGAAATTGATGGTGTAACGATGAATGTTGTTAGTGCATATGCTCCACAAGTTGGGTGTGCGATGGATGAGAAAGAAAAAATTTGGAGTGAGTTCGATGAAGTGGTAATGACTGTATCCAAGGGTGAGAGACTGATGATTGGAGTAGATTTCAATGGGCATGTTGGTGAAGGGAACAGAGGGGATGAGGAAGTGATGGGTAGGCATGGTGTTAAGCAAAGGAATGCAGAAGGTCAGATGGTAGTGGATTTTGCAAAAAGGATGGACATGGCTGTGGTGAATACGTATTTTAACAAGAGGGAGGAGCATAGGATGACATACAAGAGTGGAGGAAAATGCACACAGGTGGATTATATCTTATGAAGAAGGGCTAGTCTAAAGGATATTGGAGACTGTAAAGTGGTGGCAGGGGAAAGTGTAGTTAGGCAGCATAGGATGGTGGTTTGTAGGATGACATTGGTGAACAAGAAGAGGAGGATGAGTGTGAGGGCAGCACCAAGGATCAAATGGTGGAAACCGAAAAAGGGTAATTGTGAGGTAGAGTTCAGGGAAGAGTTAAGACAGGCACTGGGTGGCAGTGAAGAGTTACCGAATAGCTGGGTAACTACAGCAGAGCTAGTAAGAGAGATGGCTAGAAAGGTGCTTGGTGTGACATCTGGAAAGAGGAAGGAGGACAAGAAGACCTGGTGATGGAATGAAAAAGTACAAGAGACTATACAGAGAAAGAGGTTGGTGAAGAAGAAGTGGGATTGTCAGAGAGATGAAGAAAGTAGACAAGAGTATAAGGAGATGAGGTGCATGGCAAAGAGAGAGGTGGTGAAGGCTAAGTATAAGGCATATGAAGAGTTGTATGAAAGGTTGGACACTAAGGAGGGAGAAAAGGACCTCTGTCGATTGGCTAGACAGAGGGGACTGAGCTAGTAAAGATGTGCAGCAGGTAAAGGTGATAAAAGATAATGAGGGAAATGTACTCACAAGTGAGGAGAGTGTGTTGAGCAGATGGAAAGAGTACTTTGAGGGGCTGATGAATGAAGAGAATGAGAGGGAGTGAAGGTTGGATGACGTGTTGATAGTGAATCATGAAGTGCAGTGGATTAGCAAGGAGGAAGTAAGGATAGCCATGAAGAGGATGAAGAGTGGAAAGGCTGGTGGCCCAGATGACATACCTGTGGATTCATGGAGGTGTTTAGGTGAAATGGCAGTGGAGTTTTTAACTAGATTGCTTAATGAAATCTTGGAAAGTGAGAGGATGCCTGAGGAATGGAGAAAAAGTGTTTTGGTACCGATTTTTAAGAATAAGGGTGATGTGCAGAGCTGTAGTAACTACAGAGGGATTAAATTGATCAGTCACAGCATGAAGTTATGGGAAAGAGTAGAGAAAGCCAGGTTAAGAAGGGAAGTGATGATTAGTGATCAGCAGTATGATTTCATGTCAGGAAAGAGCACTACAGATGCGATGTTTGCTCTGAGATTATTGATGGAGAAGTATAGAGAAGGTCAGAAGGAGTTGCATTGTGTCTTTGTGGACTTAGAGAAAGCATATGACAGAGTGCCTAGAGAGGAGTTGTGGTATTGTATGAGGAAGTCAGGAGTGTCAGAAAAGTATGTAAGAGTGGTACAGGATATGTACAAGGGTAGTGTGACAGTGGTATGGTCTGCGGTGGGAGTGATGGATGCGTTTAAGGTGGAGGTGGGATTACATCAAGGATCAGCTCTGTGCCCTTTCTTATTTGCAATGGTGATGGACAGGTTGACAGACGAGATCAGACAGGAGTCCCCCGTGGACGATGATGTTTGCAGATGACATTGTGATCTGTAGTGAGAGTAGGGAACAGGTGGAGGAGACCCTGGAGAGGTGGAGATATGCTCTAGAGAGAAGAGGAATGAAGGTCAGCAGGACTTAGACAGAATATGTGTGTGTGAATGAGAGGGAGGCTAGAGGAATGGTGAGGATGCAGGGAGTAGAGGTGGTGAAGGTGGATGAGTTTAAATACTTGGGATCAACAGTTCAGAGTAATGGTGAGTGTGGAAGAGAGGTGAAGAAAAGAGTACAGGCAGGATGGAGTGGATGGAGAAGAGTGTCAGGAGTGATTTGTGACAGACTAGTACCAGTAAGAGTGAAAGGGAAGGTCTACAAGAGGGTAGTGAGACCAGCTATGTTATATGGGTTGGAGACAGTGGCATTGACAAAAAGGCAGGAATCAGAGCTTGATGTGGCAGAGTTGAAGATGTTAAGAATTGCACTGGGTGTGATGAGGATGGACAGGATTAGGAATAAGTATATTAGAGGGTCAGCCCAAGTTGGAAGGTTTGGAGACAACGCCAGAGATGCAAGATTATGTTGGTTTGGACATGTGCTGAGGAGGGATGCAGAGTATATTAGGAAAAAGATGCTAAGGATGAAGGAAGCTGCCAGGTAACAGGAAAAGAGGAAGGCCTAAGATAAGGTTTATGGATGCGGGGAGAGAGGACATGCAGTTGGTTGGGGTGACAGAGCAAGATGCAGAGGACAGGAAGAAAAGGAAACAGTTGATCCGCTGTGGTGACCCCTAACGGGAGCAGCCGAAAGAAGAAGAAGATCCTAAATATAGACACCGCACTCATGCAGAGCATGCACCCATTAAAGTCTATGAATGCATCCTAATATATATTTTGTTTAATCCTTTTTTGACTAGTTTAGTCACATTATGATAGTAGCATCTTTTCATGGAAGGGCCTAGGTGGTATTTGTACTATAAAGGGAAATTTTCGCAGGGCACTGGGGAACTTCACTTACTCATTAGGAGAGTGCTTGTTCCATTACTAGCACAGTGGCAGCTGAGAGAACAGCACTCAAGGAAAACAAAGATGGTGGATAGCACAGAGGTGAATACTGGCACAGTGTCTGAAGCTATACCAGATTCTGAGGAGCTGTTTCAGCAGAATTGTTTCAATGGAAACAAATGTGCAAATGTGTTATTACAATTCTCCAGTCATAAGGGTTACTGGATGATATTTTGGGTGAATTGTTAATGTAGAGTGAGCCAGACAGCAGAAAAATGTTTCTTTGGGATATTATGGCCAAATTCCATCAGAGGAATTAGAAGCTAATTTGAAAGGAGATTGCCAGACAAAGAAATTGTTTGCCAGGACTTTTAAAGAAACTGCAGTGAAAGTGATGAGAGTAGAACAGAGGAGAGAAAATGTCAACAATCAAAGGAAGTTTATGGTGAGAATTCAGAAGAAATAGAAAGAAATGGACAGGTATGACAACTGGATAATTTAATGGTTCCATTGGGAGTGAAGGCTCAGGAGGTAAAAATTTTTACTCTTATTAACAAAGAAATATTTTGTAGCATTATTCTGAAACTGATTCAACCCAGTTTGATTTCATCAAGGGCACATCATGCCTACTCAACCTGGTGGACTTCTTTGAGAAGGTTTGAGATGAGGGCAAAATCGTTCACACTGCCTACCTTGACCTGGCCAAAGCATTTGACACAATACACCATTTAGGCATTGTTGACAAACTCAGGAGGTTAGGTACAAACCCATATGTCAGCCGGTGGATAGCATAAGCATACTGGCTCACAGATAGGACCCAGGAAGTTAGAATTGGGGAGTCCACCTCTACAAAGAGGCCAGTCACAAGTGAAGTCCCTCAGGGATCAGTCCTTACACCATTCCTTTTTGGCATTAACTTCTCAGAAGTCAAGGCCAATATCAGTGGTCTCTGGCTAACTAAATTTGCAGATGATTGAAAATTAGTTGCTGTCATTGAATCTCACACTGGTACAAATCTTCTCTGCAAGGGGCTGAAACAGACAACCAACTGGTGTCAGAGTCATGGACTATAACTAAATGCCAAAATGCATAATAGTATCCTGTGGGAAGTCATCTATCCCTGGTAACTATCATATTGACAGCACACCCCTTCAAGTTGACTGAGTAGTCATGGACTTAGGGAAACACATAGATAGTAATCTAGCCTTTGATCATCACATCTACAGTAGTGAGGAAATCTTTCTATGTTGTACAACTTATAAACAAAGGTATGACATCTAAGTCAAACAAAGTCATTGTTTCACTGTATTCAGCATTCATCAGACCTATCTTTGAGTACAGTGCCCCCTTTGGTGTGCACCTAACCAGGCATATTCAACAACTGGAACATCCACAGAGGTTCCTCAATAAAGAATACAAGGAGTAAACAATATGACCTATGCAGACCACCTCAAGACCCTATCTCTGTATTCTGTCTCCTATGGGCTTTTGAGGGAAAATCTATGCCTGGCATACAGGGCATTTTCAGACCCCACTCTGATGGACTTCCTGCATATCCACAAAATAAACAGTATCAGAATTACCCATTGTAAAGACTTAAACCTTGCCTGTGATATAAACAGGACCTGCTGGAGAGATAGGTATGTGTCCCAGAGACTACCACGTCTATGGAACAAGCACCCCATCCATGTGAAGCAGAGTTCCTCCCTAATCCAATTCATGTGCAACTTGGACAATTGGATGGGAAACCAGAAATTCATCCCTGGTGTGGCACCTATGTCTGTGATGCAAACAGGTAACCTGTAAATGGTGTGTCTCACATGCCCATGCTTACACTTATCAAGGGTATCAGAACTTGTCAGAGATTTGGGATGCATGGCTAGACTTAAAAAGACCCTTGTGGCTGTTAGCCTAGTAAACACCTATGAACCTATTCTGTTTTGGAAACTTGTTTGGGGAGTACAAGAAGAAAAAGAAGTGTAATCCATGGAATTCTTACGTGGTTAAAGCATTTCACAGAGAAACAAAAAATAAGATACATGTTCATTTACAAACTGAAGTTGAAAATGAGACTTCGAAGAGACATTTAAGAAAATGTTTTAAAGAAGTTATAGATATTAACAAAGTAATAGCTAACAGAGGATTATGAACTGGGGGTTGGAATGCCATATTATCCTGAAAATAAAAATAGGAAAAAAATGTCTATATCCCTATGAAAAAGATGATCACTTGATAAGTAATTGTGATAATAGAAAATGTTATATTTGCATGAAACAGGTGTGAATTTAAATGGTATAAATATAACAAAATTTGGTATTTATGGAAGGATTGCAACATAGAGAAAAAGGAAGAAGAAGAAAACAAAAGTGAAGGTAGTACATGAAGACAATAAACAGTCCCAAATAAAAGATAAGGATATAAGGGAAAAAACAGACTAAAAATAAAGAGAAAATGAAACAGAAAAGCATATAGAAGAAGGTTCTGAAATAAGTGATGAGGAATATATACACTGGAAAATAGTGAAAGGTAAAAAATAATTCTGTAGGTAAAAGAGTAACAGACAGAAAAAGAAAGTTTAAAGTGGTAAGTATAAAAGAAAAAGAAAGGAAATGGATAATGCAAATGAGATCCTTTCTTCAAATTTGCATAATTTCTTGTGAGCTACAACATAGACATAATGACAATTTTAGAGTACTTTCAGTATAGGTTAACAGTATAAAAAATATAAGTAGAAGAATAGGCATTGCATATTGGTGTAATAAGTGTGATGTTTATGTAATAATATTGGAAGGTATAAGAGTTTTGACAGCAGAAGAAAAATTACAAACTAAGAAACTTTGGTAAGAAGATACAGTATAGAACTTAGGAAAATAACTATGTTTAGGCATAGACGTACTTTGCAGAAAGTCAATAAAAATATTGAACATAATACTAGCAATGATGGGAAGTTTAACTACTGCAAATCTCAAATGGAATAATCAGGTGTATAGAATTACAGCATTGTATGCTTATGCTGCAAGTGAAGAAAGGGAAATTTTATTTTATAAATTTTTGGATTATATAGTAACTAATATGAATATAATATGAATGGGAGATTTTAATTGTGATTTGATAGGAAAAAAACAATAACAGAGACAATGATGTTAAGAATATCTGTGAAGTTATAAAATGTGGCAATTTAAAGATTTGGAATAATAATTTGGGGACTTATAGTCAATGCACATATAAGACAGCAATGGATTATTTATTGTACAACAAGGTTTAAATATAGCTTAGAGGCAGACACTTGTAACAGGCTTTTCAGATCACTGAACCATTTGAATAGAAATACAAGAAAATTAAGAATATATTAGATTGGAGAAAGGAAAACAAAGAGTAAATGAGAAATTACAGAATTAAAATGAAAAAAATATATATATGTTTATGCAAAGATTACATTTCCACTAGAGTGTGTTATAAATACTGGTCTGAGTGGTGGCTAGCTTTGAAAGAAAAATCTAAGTAATGTTTTCTAGAATGGCAGATATAAGAAAAGTAGAAAAAATAAATTATAAAACAATGTATATGGATGCTTTAAAGAACTTAGGAAATATATGACAGAACAGATAATTTATGAAAAATTAAAGAGAAAATCAAATAAATATTTAAGCAAAGATATTTTTTACAAGGTTAAAAAAAGAGGTACCAGCTTAACTGAGTAGCATAGTTAAAGAGAATACTAGTATAATGAAAGAAATGAAAGGTGATGGAGGAGAGATAAGAAGATCTCAGGAACAAACAATGACTATCATAATAAAATATGTAAATAAAATGTTTCAAGATAAGAAAAAAAGTGCAAAAAAGGATGGCATGTTAAAAATTGAATGACCAAGAAAATAAGGAATTGGAAACAAGATTTCTTTATATGCATAAGATAAGGTACTTCACCAGGTTAATTTGCAGTCAGTTTCAGGATCAGATGTAATAGGATAGAAATTCTATAAGAAATGTATGGATTTGGCAGAAAACATACTTCTTAAAAGATATGAATGAGTGGGTAAATGAAGGTTTTATGTAAAAAAGCTTTATGCAGTGGTATACTTACATTTGTATGGAAAAAGGGAGGTAAAATAAAATTAAAAATTGGACATTATAATAATTTTATGAAATAATTTAGAAGGGAATGCAAAGTAAATGAAAAGTATTATGAAAGATAACATATATAGTTTAAATTGAAAATGATGTCAAGAATTATTATTCATAGTAAGGGAAATTGTGGATGATAGTATAAAGAGGATTGATGAGACCATGATCATAATTGGAGAGTTAAATAAAAAGTCTCTGATGTGGTACAACATGAACTTTTGTGGACAATTATGGAAGAGTATAATGTTAGTAAAATTTTAGGAATGTGTGTTGTTCCGCACATAATTAAAATAACATTTTAGTGAATGGATGGTTAAGCAAAGAAATAAATATAAATAGTGACATACATCAGGGCTGTCCTATAATCAGTATAATATTTGTATACATTATGAATGTATTAGTCAGAGTTGTAAATTTGCATGTGAGAGATGCTACTTATAATACCGCTGCAGGTATAAAAATTCCACTCATATTTACTTATGCAGATGATATTATACTGATTATGAATAACAAAGTCTATATGAAAGAAGTTAAATGTTTTATATATCAATGTTTAAACATAATAGGCATGACCTTAAGTAAAGAAAAAAAGTAAAGGATTGTGTGATATAGTGCAAACAAGAGGTGTTTATTTCTCAATAAAACAAATATTTATGTTAGGAATAAGATTGAGTGCTAAAACCATAAGTGAGGAACCATGCAATAGGATACTAGATGGTATAATGGAGCTTTGTTGGTTTTGGAAAATATGCAAGCTATTATTTAATAAAAAGGTTTACTTGATTAATTCAGTTTCAATCAGAAAAAATTGCATATGTTGCCAATAATCTATGAAAAAAATATTACAGGTAATTTTTTTTTCCTTTATATGGGTTTCAAGATCGAATCTACTGAAGAGAAAACTGTTATACATGGACAAGGAAGATGGAAGGTTAGGAATAATAAACTAAATTGTTTATTCTGTTTCTTTGAATTTGTATAAAATATTGTTTTGGATAAATGGTGCAAATGAAAAGTCGGTAGTAACTGTCCAAATATAAGCAGCATTGGGATATATTAAAAATTTTCAAAAGAGGAAAATAATTTTTAAATGAAATAATGAAATTTTTATAAAAAAATTCTTTTATGGAAAATAAAAACTGATGAAATAGAAAATGAGAGGAAAGTGTTCTATAAAAATATCAACATACAATATTATTACATTAAACCTTGGACTGTGCTAGTAAATGAATAAGTGAAAGGTATAAGAGTACAAAACTCAAGATGTAATAAAAAAGTAGAATGTCAAGAGTTTTTTATGAAGATTAGTGACTAATAATTACCAGTAAAGGGAAACATGTCATATAAAAAATCAGTAAAACAGTTTGCATATTAAGTAGTAAAGAAGAAACTACAGAACATGTTTTCTTACCATGTATAACAGTTGTAAAATTGTGGGAAAATTCTATAACGAAAATTTCTTTGATAATATAAAACAGGTAAATGAAATAACTATGGATACAATTCTATGTGATAGTTTGGACATATAAATAAGGAACAATTTAGTAAAATACATAAAAGATTATTTTATGTTGTGTGGACCATTTGGAATGAAAGGCTAGATGAAATCATATTTAATAGTAAATGGAGACAAACAGCAATTTTAAGAAAAATACATGGTGGTTGTGGCAAAAGGATTAATGTTCTAATAAGGTTTAACATCATAATGAACAGTAAGATATCTAAGATTGCATGGCAATAATGGAAAGGAATGGAAATGTGCATATTGTATAAATTTGTAAATATGCATATGTAAGTTTGTAAACAGTACTGTGCACAATGTTTTTAAATAAAAAAAACTACTATTTTAAATATGTATCATAGGATATTTTATATCCACATGAGCTATCACCAACTCTAGCGGATCAGGCCTAGGTATAAAATCTCATCCAAAGAATGGCACACTCAGGACTGTAGCAACCCCCCCTCCCCATGCTGCACTTCATGTCAGTAATCAATCTTCTTGGGCTGTGAAGAGAACAAACAGCCTTCTGCACTAAAGGTAAGTATGCCACCTTTTGTCCCACAGACACTATTATCCAACTGCTAACTAATGTTATTCCCTATACCAATATCATGAGGGATAGATGTTAAGCAAATCAATCATGATGTTGGCTGGGGAAAAATAGGTTGTTATAAGGAAAACTAAAAACATCAGGAGCACAGATGGCATAAATTAATAAAAGGAAAGTGTATTGTGACACTTTGTTTACTGCATGCCACAATGCAGAATGTAAGAATGAGTACTGACTCAATTAAGGCACAAAGTGAATACAAACCTAGAAGACTTTTTCACATTAAATGCCTACACACTTTAACAATTGAAGTACTTTAAGAAAGTCAACCAAACAAACTTGAATCATTTACCTGTTGGTACTGTAATTGAAACAGACTTCTTTAAATTCTGAAGCAATTTTTTATTATTATTTATTATATAAATATATAATAATTAGATTGTATATGTAAATTATATATAAATTATATTATGTATAAATATATAATAATAATAATAATACTGTAATTGAAACAAACTGCTTCAAATTCTGAAGCAATTTATTATTTAGTATTTATTATATAAATATATAATTATTATATTTATATGTAAATTATATTATATATAATTGATATATATAAATATATAATAATAATAATAATAATAATAATAATAATATTACTGTAATTGAAACAAAGTACTTCAAATTCTGAAGCAATTTTTTTGAATACTAAAGGATGCTAATATGCTTCAGAGATAATGATTAGCATGAAATCAGTAAACAAAGCTGCAATAATACAGACCTTAATCTTTTCCATTCATTCCTTGCTTCAAAAAAGCAGATGCTACATAAAACAGGTTGTTAGCCTGGTATCTAGATGTTCATATCAAACATACCTCTCAGTCAATTCTACTTATATATCAATGTGACTCTACAAAGTTCTCATGACCAAAAAACTCTCTATGCATTTAACTCCGGCTAATATTCATTGATACAAGTGCTACTAGATCTTGTAGTGTTATCCCACACCAGTGAATTGCAGTAACAACTACAACTATAGTAAAATCAACATACTGATAAACTGAGTATTGATTTTCTTTTGTGCACAAAAAACAATAAGAAATTTAAAACTATAAATATTGCATATGTTGAATTGTTGGGTGTACCATTTTTGAATCATTGTTAAAAGTTTATAATTTCTCTTGAACTGTCTTCAGAAGGCTAATACTAAAGCCATGCATTGTTAAATGAAATGCTTGTATATTTTATTTATTGTAAATGGTGATATATATATATATATATATATATATATATATATATATATATATATATATATATTTGTGCTGCATTTTGGCCAAATTCATGGCAGCCTTGGGACCAGACACATATCATGTAAACAAATTAAGTAAATATATACAGTGTGCAACAATTTTAATTGTTGTATACATTGGAATTCAAGTTATTATTATCAGCATTATTAAACTTTGAGATAGCAAATATATAAATATATCGATATCTATATCCATATCTATATCTATCTCTATATCTATATTAATATCTATGTCTATATCCATATCTATATCTATATCTAAATCTATATCTTTATCTGTATCTGTATCTGTATCTATATCTATATCTATATCTATATCTATATCTATATCTATATCTATATCTATCCAAAATAACTTTTCCTATTTTGCACATGGGGTAGGCATGTCACTTTAACAGTGACAATCAACTAGAGTTAAGGTTTACACCACTGGGTGGCTAGTCCTGCCCTAGATATAGCTATTTAGGTTTACCTTCATAATGTCAATGGCCACAATGGCAAACGTGCACAATGCCAAACCATTTCCATAAAACCCTTACTGTTGAAACCTCAGAAAGCTGATAACTGGAAAGACCACTGAAGTACCTCACCAAGATGATCATTGGCCTCAAACAGATGCCCTATGCAGCTCGACTGAAGAAACTCCAGCTGTACTCAGTTGCATACCACCTACTCAGAGGTGATCTCTGCCTGACATACAAGGCCATGTCCAACTCAGAATTGATGGACATGCTCCACCTAAAGAAAACCATATCCCCTCAAGCCACACACTCCAGGGATCTAAACTTCACCACAACAATAAATAGGACATACTGGAGGGATAGATTCCTGTCCCAGAGACTTCTCATGCTCTGGAACAAGATTCCAATCTACATTAGGCAGAGCTCCTCACTAACCCTCTTCAAGAGAAACCTTGACGGGTGGATGGGAAACAGAAAGTTTACCCCAGGGATCACTTCAATGGCTTTGCTGGACAGAGGCACAGGGAACTAATCTAAGGGGGTGGCATAAGCCAACACATTCCAGCTAGGCTTATAAATGCCTTCGGGCAGATAGCCTAGTACCTACCTATGAACCTATGAACCTATAAAACATCAAAAGTTGAAATTTCCAACTGCACCACACCTGCAAACCAGTGCTAACATGAATCAAAAAGAGGATGCGATTTTGCAGTTTGGAATATCGACATTCGATGTTTGGTGAAGACACAGTTTGGAATTTGCAGAAATGGATTCACCATTATGGCCATCAACATTATAGAGGTAAACATATATATAGAGATTTATAGATAGATAGGTTTACTATCAAAATTCTGAAACACCTAAATGTGAATGGTCACATCGCCGAACCATAACATCGGAAACTGTCACACTGACTGCTCTGCCTTTTGAAATGTTCAAAAGGCAGGAATTGACACTTGGCATTATTTTTACTGCCACCATCCCTTAAAAACACTAAGCACATATCCTACACATTTATGCTGCTTTGAAGGGGGCAAGACCCCCTGCAACCCATACCCCCTACTAATTATATATTCTGACACTGAGATCACACTACAATGCAGAAAAGGGTAATTTTCCCAATCCCTACTGTAGTGCCATCCAACTAAAAACATTGATGCTCAGAACCATGAATGCAAGCTATGTGTCTACATTCATAGGTTCATAGATTCATAGATTGGTACTAGGCTATCAGCCCTAGGGCCTATACAAGCCTAGCCATAACAATTCCCTGGCTATTTCTTCCCACAGTATTTACTTCCCTGGATCCCTGTCTAGCAGGGTGAATTACATGATCCCCAGGGTGAATTTCCTATCACCCATCCAATCATCAAGGTTCTTTTTGAACATGTTTGGGCAGTCTATTCCAGATGATTCTGGGGAGTCTCTGGGTCAGGAACCTATCCCTCAAGCATGTTTTCTGGGGAGTCTCTGAGGGATTGGGATTTCTTTAAGTGTAGTATGTCCAACAGCTTTGGGTTTGACACGGCCTTGTATGTTAAGCAGAGATCGCCTCTCAGTAGACGATATGTGATCTCTGCATTTTTCTGCAAGTTTTGGAGGCAACGGGATTTCCCATCGCAATTTTCAACATTTACACCTTTACACTTGACCTTCTAAATGATGGTAAGTTGAGTGTCAGAATTTTGATAGTAAACCAAGTGTGTATGTGTTTTTGTATGTGTGTGTGTGTGTGTGTGTGTGTGTGTGTGTGTGTGTGTGTATATATATATATATATATATATATATGTGCATGTGTGTGTGTGTGTGTGTGTGTGTGTGTGTGTGTGTGTGTGTGTGTGTGTGTGTGAGTGCGTGCATGTGTGAGTGCGTTCGTGCGTGCGCGCACGTGTGTGTGTGTGTGTGTGTGTGTGTGTGTGTGTGTGTGTGTGTGTGTGTGCGTGTGTGCGTGTGTGTATGTTGCATTTGTGATGTTATGGTCTCAGCCATATGAGCTTCCAACATTTAAAAGTTCATCTAGTGAAGTAGATTCATATATACATATATATATATATATATATATATATATATATATATATATATATATATATATATATATATATACATATAAACAAATGCAACAACCAGTGCAACCACCACTGCTATCATAAAATTAAAATATTAATAGAATAAAACATTCATAAATATTAGCATGTTCAGATAACTCAATATCTTTCATCAGATCAAATGCAGTAAGGAAAAGTTCCTTTTTTTTTTTTGCTAAATAATTTTTATTTTTTTTGTTTGTAGACAAATTATGATACAGTAAATTTTAAATTACAATTCAAAATAAAAGAAAATAGTTAATAACTATAACAATATGTATAATATTTACAGGTGGTCCAATGAAAAGGATTAACCAATAAGGTTATAAAGAGGAATAATCTCATAGAACTAGTATAACCTTTACTGGCATATATTCACATAAGTTCATCTTAGTTTATGACATTTCAATTTCATGTAGAAGAAATTCTGTCCTTTTGTAATGTGTCTATAAGTATTAAGATTTTATTCCAAGGATTGTCTGTCCAACGTCTGGGAAAAATTCTTTCTTCTTTGACTTTTATTTCTTTCTGTGCAGATTCCTTTAATAGAGATATGAAGTCTTCATAACTTGGAGGAACAGTGGATTTCCATTTTCTTGTTATACATTTTCTGGCTAGAGCCAGAATAGACCATAAAAGATATTGATCACTTTTACTCATAGTTACTGAGTCATCTACATTCAGAAAAATTAAAGATTTTGTTAGAACAAATTTATCATTATAAATGGCTTGAAGAAATCTATTAATATCTTCCCAGAATTTTTTAATGCAATCATAAAATATATGTATCCAATCTGCCTTACAGTTTACAGTGCATCTCCAGCATGTGTGTTTTTGGGTAGGGTCAAATTTGGCTATTTTATATGGTGTATAAAAGGCTCTATGTAAAAATTTCCATGTGAAGATTTTCCATATCTGGAAGTTTGATGTTAGTTTAACTGACAACAAAAGGTCATTTATACCTTCAGATGATAGATTTATTGTCAAGTCCTTTGTTAAAATGTTCACAACATTTTGACCTATTTTGGTTTTATACACTATTAAAATTTTGTATAATTTAGATATAGAAATTAGCTTATTATGATTTCCATAAATCGATTCTTGCATATATTTTATGAACTTAGGTATAGTATTAAAGCTTGAACCATTAATAATTCTACATAAATCACTTGCATATTGTAGTATTTTTTGAAGTTCTGTTCTGTCTATTTCAGATATACTAAACTCATTTATTACTTGTTGGGTGGTTAAAGTACTGTGATTATTTAAGCATTGAAACCAGTAAATAAAGTTTTTGGATTCCCAATTAATGAGTATTTTTTCTTGGATTTTTTTCTTTAAAATTCTTTGATGTTTTAAATGGTATTAAGAGATCGAACCATAATTTTACATCTGGATTTGTAATTATAAATTTTCTAAATAGATTATAAATATTATTCAGATATGATAAATTAGTGGGCTTTGTTGTTTTATTTTGTAAGCTGTGATATAGAACATGCCAAAATATGTTGTTATAATTCTCCAAATCCATATTTTTTAATATTTTGTTTTCATTTAAGAAGAAAGTTAAATGTAAAATTTTCCATGCGGATGAATAATTTGGATTTACCCAATTTAGTATAAGTTTAATGATGGAAGCTTTAATATACGTTTCTATGTCTGGAAATTTAATTCCTCCCAAGTCCCAGGGTCTGATATGATGTGAGAATGCAATTCTATTCTTTTTTGGATACCAAAGAAAATCCATTAAAAGTTTCTGTATTGTCTTTATAACTTTTTTTATCTGGTAAAATAGGGATTGCTAATGCTATATAGTTTATCTGTGGCAGTAATATCATTTTTATTAACTGTAGCCTATCTTCCAAGTTTAACATTAATTTATTCCAGCTATTAACTTGTTTTTGAATTAAATTTTGGATTTTATTATAATTTAAGGTCATGGTAGTATCTATGTTCTCAGATATAAGAATTCCTAGATGTTCTAGTGAAGAAACCTTTTCTCCAATTATTTGATATTTATTCAGATGCAAGTCATCTATTTTATTTAGAAGTATATGTTTTGATTTGGATTTATTGAAACAAAGACCTGAAATGGAAAAAAAATCTTCTACTTGTTTCTCTAATTCTTGCATGGACTCTTCATTCGGTCTTAAAGTCAGCAATATATCGTCAGCAAATAACATGATTTTAGAATTAAATTTATTGTAAAAGTTAATTCCTTCTATTTTTAGATCACTTCGTATTGCAGATGCAAATAATTCTATCGCCAGGGCAAACAGGATGGGAGACATAGGGCAACCTTGCTTAGAGCCTTTAGTTATTTTGAAAGCTTCTGAGGTAAATGGGCCTAATTTTACATAAGCCAGGTTGTCTTTATATATATTCTTTATTAAATTTATAAAGTTTAATGGGAATTCAAAAAGTTCTAAAATTTTAAATAGATACTTCCAGTTTACCGAATCAAATGCTTACTGTATATCTAATGTGATTATAAGAGCTTCTGAATTGTCTCTGTTCAAAGCTTCTATAATGGTTAAAATTCTCTGAATATTGTCATATGTGTGTCTTCCAAATATAAAGCCTGTTTGGTCTTCATTTATGACTTTAGTCAGGGATTTCTTAATTCTATTTACTAAGATAGACATAAAAATTTTATAATCATTATTAAGCAGGAAGATAGGTCTATATGAGCTACATTGGGATGGATCGCTTTTATCTTTTTTTATAGGGGTAACTAGTGAATATTTCCAGGATGGTGGAGTAATCATCTGAGTTTGAATATCATTTAGCATGTTATGAAGTAGAGAAATTGCTGAATTTGGAAAAAAATTATATAATTCCATTATTATTCCATCCATTCCTGGTGATTTGTTGTTTTTACTTACTTTAATTATATCTTTTATTTATTTTATGGAGATATGCTTGTCCATTTCTACTTTTAATTGATCAGGTAGTTTTTTTATTAAGGAACTATTAAATTTCTGATCTGAAAATAAAATATTATTATCATTATTTCCATAATGCTTAGCATAATAGAACTTAAAAGCTTCAAGAATATCATTCACATCAGATACCTTTTTTTCCCTTTTCCTTCATGTATTATATTTATGATGTTATTTTCTAAGTTCTGCTTTTTAATTCTCATTTTTAGATTATGTAAGTGTTTTGGAGAAGTTGACATTGAAGCAAATTTTAGTTTTTCCAAAGCTAGATTTGTTTTATGAGTGAAGAATTCATTGTATTTATTATTTAAATCTATAATTTCTTTTTTTTTCCTGAGAATCTATTACATCATAAGAACTTGTATTTATTTCTGTTATTCGTTTTTGTATGTTCTGCAATTCAGATTCCCATTCCTTTGTTTTATTTTTAAACCATCCTAAAATCTTGCCATACAAAAAAGCCTTGAGTGTATCCCAAGTTATTATATTATTTGTATCATTAATAGGATTTGTTTCTAAGAAATATTTGATTTCTGAATCTAGCCAAGGTTTAAACTCTTTTAATTTAAGGATGTAAGCTGGTATTCTAGTTATAGTGTTTAATCTTTTGAAATCAATTTGTAGTTTAAGAATTAAGGCATTATGGTCTGAAAGGGGACATGGGATAATAGAAAATTTTGTTATCCTACTGTTTAAATCAGAGGAGACCAATATTTTATCTATTCTTGTTTTAGTATTAAAGCGATAATCGCTATGTGTGTAACTTAATGAGTTAGAATCTTTAAAATTAAATGTATCTATTAGATTTAAGCTTTCTAACCATCTCTTGAAATATTTACTTACGGGTGTGAGACGTAACTTTCTTTTATTAGTTGTTTCAGAGTTATCTAAAATACAATTGAAATCTCCCCCCATTATTATCATACCTTTATTTACTTTGTTAATTAATTCTATGTGTTTTTTAAACGTAGACAATCCTATTCCAGGAATCCAGTAAAAATTTATTAAAGTCCAAATTCTATTTTGATATTTTATTATTACAATTGATATTAACCCTTCTTTATCTTTGTGTTTGTAAATGATCTGAGGAATAACTACACTTTTTTCCATAAAATTATAACTCCTCTTGTTTTTTTTTTTTTTGTAAAGGGAGTGAGAAAGAATTAGATAGTCACTAGGTTTCCATGTGAAATTATCATCTCTTTTAAAATGAGATTCTTGTATAAATATGATTTGTGCTTTTGTAATTTCAAATATCTTAGAAAATTCAACCTTTTATAGAATTATTTAAACCATTAATATTTATAGATAATAAAGTTGTGTCTGTCATTTGTTTAAGTACTTATTTGTACTTTTGGATTGTTTGTTCTTGAAATTTTGTTTTACCTTGGAAGTTAATGTGTTTTGAGTATTAGATTTATCCTCTCTTTTAAAAGTTATTTTGAAATTAATATATTTATTTCTATTTATGCTTAAAAAAGTTTCAAATTGGACCACTGAAAAAAGAAAAAGCTGAAAAACATTGCGTTAACATAAATTGAATAAACAATTAATGATTTTACCATTCTAAATCCCAAACATGAAGTGTCTAGCACCTCAAATCTGTTTGGACTTAAAAGTTCAAACAGATTTACCCTCAATAATAATAGTTGCATTAATGAGGAAATGTTGCTTTAAACTGAGCTCCTCAAAAAAATGAAAACTAAAACCAGAGAACAAGATACACTTATTATGTAAATAACATATATACCTAGTCTGTGAAGTTTTGTTCATTACTAATTAGATTCTAAAATGAGATATTATTTCAAATTGCAAACAATTTTAAATAAGACATTTGTTAATTACTTTAACAATATATTAGATGTTCATTTTTCATTAATATTATAACATTTTTGCAAATTAACAATTGTAAATAATATATTAGCAAATGTCAGATCATTAATTGTCATTAGTGATATTTAACATTGTTATTAATAATAAAAAGAAGTAGAGTGAGTATGATAGATACTGTTTAAAATAAAAGAGATTTTTTTACATATTTTTAGATCTATATAAGGTATTACATCAGCATAGTGAAGTTAATTGACATATAGCTAACCACTTTATCAAAACCAATTAAAGTTTTTACAGACAATAATATTCTTTTATAAGATTTAATATAATAACAGTTAGAATTAAAGCAATATTTATAGTGCTTTACATTAAAGCATTTCTCATTCTTCAGTCAATGTCAGTTTTATAACTCTGATAGTTCCACAATCTAAAATTAATAAAATGTGTAAAAAATTTCACTCCTAAGTTACTTATATGTGATCTTTTGTAGTTCTGTTATTAGTAAGTTATTATTCATAAGATTTTCTCTATTAAGTTCAATTTAAAGATCACACATATCAGAATATTGACTTCTGCTTACCTCAAATGTAGTGAACGTCTGGTAACTAGTAAAGGGTCTCAACTTATATGTTAAAACTATAAAACAGAAAGGAGAAAGGTCAAAATTAGAATTATACTTGCAAAGGAAATCTACCTTGATAATGGTGCAATAGCACTCTTGTCCCATAACTAATCATTTATAATAAACATTTTACATATAGTACTTCTTTTATATAATAACAAGTATGATAAAGCAATCTTTAGATAAATGAAAGTATAATTCCCAGTAAGCTGACACTCAGGATCTTCACCTTCTCTTTTCCTTCTCTCTTCTTCCATTTCTATACAACTTAACAACTATAAGAAACTCATTTAACCCAGTGTCGGTTAGATGTGTTCACAGAGCGCATGTATTATACTTTTACCAGACACTCACCCATTAAGACACAACAGTATTTAAATGATTCACTATCTTTCTTGTTATAATAGCGTTGTCTTCAAAGCAGATCTAACGCTATACTTGCATGAGATATTAACTGAGATTGATAATAAACCATAAATTTTTAATAAAATACGAAAGAATATATGAAGTGTGAGAATAATTGAAGCAAACGCTTCCTTTACTGTAATCAAAACAGCGGTGTTAAGGAAAGAACTCTGCGATAGTGCATGTTTACGTGCCATCTTGTGATCAGTAACTTAAATTGCATCTAAACACGCTAGAATATATCGCGTGCTTATGAATGTAGACGGTGAACAACTTTTCAGACAAAAAAACTGAAAAAGCCGAGCAGAAGGCTTATGAATACTGTCCACCTTCAGATAATACTTTAATGTTCTAGATGCTTCCCAAAATGTTCACGAGTGGTTCCATTTTATGATATTTTCATTAATATACTTTACATTAATTCAAATTAACAAATTGTAAATGTGCACCTCTAAGCTACATAAAAGCATTTACCAAGAACAACAATATTTATTCAGGCAATGATAGCGCACTATTCTGGTAACTAAATACTTGTATAGGGAAGAAACAGCAGTGTTAGAGAGGAAAACTCTGCAATAGTGTGTATTTACACACCATCTTCTGGCCAGTAACTTAAATTACATCTATGTACTGTTAAAATATATCGTGTGCTATATATGAAGCAGTGAACAACTTTTTAGATAAGGAAACTAAAAATAACTAAGCATAAGGCTCGTGAATGTTTTTTTTTTTTTTTTTTTTTACTTTCAAATAATACAGTAATATACTGATTACATCTAAAATGTTCATGAGTGATTCTACTGTATAACATTTTTATCACAATACTCTACATCAAACTAAATCAATGAATTTTGAATGTGCACTTTTGAATAAATTGTTATTTTGCACTGTTCTAGTAACCAAATACTTGTATAGAGAAGAAACAGCAGTGTTAAAGAAGAAAACTCTGTGATAGTGTGTATTACATGCCATCTTCTGGCCAGTAACTTAAATTACATCTATGCACAGTTAAATATTTCACGTGCTATGTGTGAAGTGGTGAACAACTTTTTAGATAAGGAAACTAAAAATAACTGAGCAGAAGGCTCGTGGATGTTTTTTACTTTCAAATAATACAGTAATATACTGAATACATCTAAAATGTTCATGAGTGATTCTATTGTATAACATTTTTATCACAGTACTCAACATCAAATTAAATCAATGAATTTTGAATGTACACTTTTAAATAAATTATTATTTTGCACTATTCTAGTAACCAAACACTTGTATAGAAAAGAGACAGCAGTGTTAAAAAGGAAAACTCTGCAATAGTGTGTATTTATACGCTGTCTTCTGGCCAGTAACTTAAATTACATCTATGTACAGTTAAATATGTCACGTGCTATGTATGAAGCGGTGAACAACTTTTTAGATAAGGAAACTAAAAATAACTGAGCAGAAGGCTCGTGGATGTTTTTTTACTTTCAAATAATACAGTAATATACTAAATACATCTAAAATGTTCATGAGTGATTCTATTGTATAACATTTTTATCACAATACTCTACATCAAAATAAATCAATGAATTTTGAATGTGTACTTTAAAATAACATAAATGTGATTACTAAAAATGATAATATTTATTCAGGCATTGAAAGTGCCTTAATTTATCAACTGAGTAGTTGTATAGAGAAACCATTTAAAAGGGCAGTTTATATTAAAAGCTTAGTGAAAAAATAATAAGAATGTCTAGTATACTTCATTGGTTATTTTTTTCAAGCATTTAGAGAATAAGTACATAGAGAATAAGTATTTAGAGAATAAGTAAGAGAATAAGTATTTAGAGAATAAGTAAGAGAATAAGTATATACTTCAGGGCTTTAATAAGTTATTAATTAGCACTAACATTTAAGTATTATATTAAACTAAACAATTAAGTAAGAAAAGAAAAAAGAAAAAAAAAGAACTGCTTTATACTAGTGTATTAAAGAGTTTCGTTTTAATATATTATAATCATACCTTAGTTGATACTTTGAGAGAAATAGTATCATCAGAGTTCTTTTTGTCAGTCTTTTGTTTCTTTTTTCTTGCCTCCGACCAAATATTTTTCCTGGAGCCCTTTTAAAGAGGATGAATTTAACCAGTCCATTTCTTCAGGTAGTGGAATTATGTTATTATTCTTTATGAAAGATGTGGCTTCCTCTATGCTGTTGAATGTTCTCATGTCATTGTTATATTGGATTCTTATTTTGGCTGGATAAGAGAGCTGCACTTTGATTTTATGTTGTTTTAAAAGTTTTACTAATGGCCATGTTTTCTTCCTTATATCCAGAACTCTTGTTGAATAGTCATTATCAAATCTTAATAATGACTGTTTATACATAACAGGACTTTTCCTCCATGCAGATCTCAGTATAAGCTCTTTATCCATAAAAGAAAGAAATTTAACTACTATGGATCTTGGAGCTGATTTAGAAGAAATAGAAAGTGGCTTACCGATAGCTCTGTGTGCCCTCTCTATCCCATAAGATAAGCCTTCTTTTAGTCCGAGAACTTCAGGAAACCAAGAGTTCAAGAATGAGATAATGTCGTCACCTTCGGATTTCTCTGGAAGACCAAAAATCCTTATGTTTGTCCTTCTTTCTCTATTCTCTATATCATCAACTTTATTTATTAACCAAGTGTTCTGTTGTAGCAGAAATTGAGTATGTAGTTCACTTTCTTTTAACCTCCCATCAACATCACTTAAGGAAGTCTCAATGTCTGATATTTTTATTTGTTGCTGTTGTAAGATTTCTTTAAAAACTTCTGTTTGTTTTTGGCAGTTATCTTTAAGACTTTCTAGATTTTCAGTAAATCTGTCCATTTTTAGCAATAAGTCCAGCAAAGTAGCAGATATCTGTTGTATCTCTTTTTTTATAATAGAGTCTGAGTGTGAATTCTTGGAATTACTCATCTTCAAACAGTTTGGAATGTCCTATGAAGTATTTGACAGGAAAATTTCAGAATTCTTTCTTCAAAATTGGTAGTTTTGTTATAAATTACTTCATCTTCGATATTTACCTCAAATTTTTTAAATATATTTAGTTTTTCCTGTATTTTCTAGTATGAGTATGAAGAGCTCAAAATCAAGCTGCTCTCAGTTAGCCATTAGGCTCCGCCCCCCACTGAAAAGTTCCTTTTTTGTTGGCAATCAGCTTAGGTCTAATCAAAGAGCTGTTACATAGAATCTGCTTTAGATTCTTACAATTCTTAAATGAGAAACACATGTGCACCAGTTGTAAATACATTTTAACTTCAGATGCTTTTGTACATCCAGTGAATGGCAAAATGTACAAGTTAAGATCTTATGAAGAGTGCAGGACCAGAAACGTTATTTTTACGCTGTTTGCTATGTTCTATGTAGTTCATTTTATGCAGGCAAGGCTAATCACCAGTTTAAGTAATGCATTTCAAAACATATAAGGGACATTAGGTTAAATGATTTTAAGAATCCTTTGATGAAACATATACTGGAGAACAATAGTCACAGCTTTCACTTCTCGGCCTTACAGGTCATTAATAAGAATGCAAGGGGAGAAGATTTACTGAATGCTACTGAGACAGCTGAGATGAATTGAATAGGTAACTTACAGACTTACAAGCTACTTGTGCTGAACAGCAATCTACCTCTCAAACCAGCCCTAAAGGGGTGTAGACTACTGCAGTGATTTTTATTCACTGATGAAGTTTTTAAATAGAGAACTGTTTGTATGGAAGGTTTGATCTGATGAAGGATACTGAGTTATCAGAAAGTGTTAATCTTTATGAATGCTTTATTGTATTAAAGTTTTGATTTTATGATAGCCATGGTGGTTGCACTGGTTGCTGCATTTGTTGGATACTTTTACTTCCCTTTGATAGATAGCTGTTTTTGTTTTTTTATTTTTTTATATATATATATATATATATATATATATATATATATATATATATATATATATATATATATATATAGACAGGCGGTATAACGCCAAATATGGCGGTCGAGCGATTCAGGTACGATCCAATTCCACGTGCACTACTGGCGTACGCTAGAACTGCGCAGCCCCCGGCGTAGGTATGCTAATCACCCCATGTGCAGTGTTGCACCATGCAAATGAAGGCATATAGTGATTCATGAAGTGGTGCAGGCATAGCGTAAGCCCACGGAAATGTAAACCAAAAAACATGGTTTACATTTTCCCAAACAGAAAATCGGAGCTATGGAAGAGGGCCAGACCCAGGTATCACAATGTTAACATATGCCAATGGCAAAATACACAGCCAATGGCATAAGAAAAGATGCACAACACGTAAATAACAACATTTAATGTCATGTCCACATTAACACACAGCACAACCACAGGGCATGTGTGCGGAAGCTGTAACATAAAGAAATTATATAAAAATGTCATAAAATCGCAACATAATAGAAATTAGGTTTACAGCATAATACACAATGGTAGGCATGGAACACCACAACCAAGGTGCAAGGGTTGCTAAGGGCCTGCGATAGTGTTCGGCGCGGTAACTATGAATTAGTAGTCAATGCCATGCAAATGAGGCAGATAATACTGAATCGCAAATGTCCCACCGGATGAAGGTTGTACCATACGGCGCAGCGGTATAACACCGAGGAGTGGCTCAGAGGAGATACATGACATCAGCAGAGGGGTGTGCCACCGTAGGAGTAAGTACATTGGAGCAATGCAAATCTGGCCTGTCCATTGCTAAGCAAAGCTGCAGGACAGGGGTGGGGAGGAAGGTATAGAATCGTTTAGTTGAGAGCACACATGGTGCCCAAAAGCGCATGTGTACGAGGATGAAAACGTGCCCGAAATCCAGTAATCGGATGCACGCACCGCAAACAATAGCAGAAACAGGAAGGTCAGGGGAAGAAAAGAAGGAAATGCGGAAGTAGGGTAATTGGAGTACTAATGAGCAATCAACACCAATCAACCCACAAAGGCCAATCAACAGCAGCTGACAAGTCTGCTTGCAGAAACCTGCAAAACAGGATAGGGGAGGCATTGGAATGCAAATAAAGTAGGGGAGGTATTGGATTGCAAAGATAGGAGACCTGACACAGCAGAGCAAAGCAAACCGACAGCAGACCAGCAGTAGCACACATAACACAAGATATGCCAGGTCCAAGAAAGTACAAATGAAAGTAGGCTGCAGGATGCACGCCAGAAAATGGTAGGTGCAACGTGCAGAAATGTAAAGGGAAGGTCAAGAGGTAATCCACGGCAGGCAAATGTAATTCAACACCAAAGGCACCGCAATAGTAGCTCCAGCAGTAAAACACATAAGATACCCTGTAGCTACAATCGTACATATACACCCTATGACATCATCGGTGTTAACAGCACAATAGTATAATATGTGAAAGCACCCAACACACACCTGTGTATTCCCAAACACCGCACCATAGGTGTAAACACACGGGGAACTTTTAAAATGTACATGTTGGGAGCTGCCATAGCTGTGATTCATCAGCATGTGTTAAGAGACTGACGGTGTTGTGGAAGATGATGCCGACAACCACCGCAGGCCTCAGAGGAGAAGGAGAGTGTTCAGACCAAGGGTGGTAACCTACCAGGGGCTACATGACCTGGAGATAGTAGAGCATTACAGGGTGGACAGGGACATCTTACAGCAAATAGTGGAGCTGTGCCAGCCACACCTGAGAACCAGAAACAACAGAGGGGAACCCATCCCAGTGGACACAAAGGTATGTGTAAGCCTGCGAATACTGGCCACAGGTACTTTCAAAGGCCAACTGGAGATATAATGGGTATCTCACAGGCATCAGCATCCAGGGATCTACACCAGTTCCTGGATGCCATGTTACCACATGCCAATGAGCAGATATACTTCCCCAGAACTCAGGAGGAGTTAGCCAGCAATACGCGCCACTTCCACTGTGTGGCACACTACCCGGAGGTACTGGGTGCGATAGACTGCACGCACATACAAATCAAGTCACCACCAGGTGAGCAGGGTAGGCGCTACATAAACCGCAAGGGATTCCACTCCATCAACTGCCAGGTCATGTGCAATGCCCAGGGCATTATCATGGATGTGTGTGCTGGCAGCCCTGGAAGCTACCATGACTCCCATATCTGGCATGCCTCACAGCTGTATCAGGTATTTGTCAGGGGGAACATCCCACATGGCCATCTTGTGGGGGATGCTGGCTATGCACTGGAGCCGTGGATGATGACTCCCATCAGAAATGCACACACACCCAAGCAAGAATGCCATAATGAGGCACACGCACAAATCAGAATCATCATAGAGCATGTGTTCGGGATGCTGAAATCATGGTTCCGGTGCTTGGATACATCTGGTGGAGCCTTGCAGTACTCTCCAGGCACATGTGCCCACATCATCATAGTATGTGCCATGCTACATAATATGATCCTGCGGAAGCAGCTGCAGCAGGGACAAAATGGTGAAGGCCCTCATAGCCCACCACAATTGCCAAGGCCATTACAGGCACAGAGGGATTCAGACCATGAACACACTGTGCCACTCCCAGTAGGCAGATGGAGGCATGCCCAATATGCCTACACCTTGGCAAAGAGGGAACGCATAGCACATACTCTGACAGTGTAGGCCGCTATGGACTGACACCTCTCCACCTGCACACACAGTAAAATGGATGGCACACAAACATGACCACCTGTAAATTGTAATGTATAGGTGGCCCAATGTGTGACTCCTACATAGGCAGCCCTCAAACATTGTAAACACAACAGCCAGTGGAACACGGAATGCCAACACCTGAACAGTACATGAACCTTACAGCATATGGTGGTGCTGTGTGCCTGTCACGTTCCCCGCCAGATATATATATATATATATATATATATATATATATATATATATATATATATGTACACATATGCATATATATAATACAGATAGAAAGGGCAATAGAGGGATATATGGTGATATAGATGGATTCAGCGATATCTGCAAATATAATAGATAGTTCAACGACATTCATAACACCTTGGAGGTACAAATAAATAGGATACCGCCAACCATGGAATGTGTAACATACCGACATGCGTAACCACGAGGCTGAAACACTGATAGAACACAGTACCGGAACAGTACATCCGTGAGTAATAGTATGATGATATGAAGGGACAGTTAGTCACCGCTGCTGGTGTTGCGGTCCACGTAGGTACTGTGTTCAACTGTGTCTGTGAGTGCCGTAGTCTGTGTAAGTGTGCGTTGAGGGTGCCGTGTGCGTCTCTGTGTGACTGTAATATGTGTGTGTCCCCGCAACATGTGTTTGTTAGTGCCAAGTCAGAGGCAGATCAGTGTGGTAGGTGTGGGTATAGCTAGCCGTAGGCATACGGTTACTACCTGTCCCACAGTAGGAGGGACAGCCCCACCCTGGGCAGGTGTGTCCTGACATAAAACAGCACAAAGGGCAAATGTCCGAGATGGCAGGACATAAATATGTCCCATATATAATGTAACAGTCGTATTTAATAGTTATGCCTATATGTAAGAAACGTAACTGTTACATGCAATATGATAAGTAGCCAAAGTCACACAACAATAGGTATGTAGTGAGGATAAAAATATGTGCTAACCTGTGTACTGACCGTGGCTACGTGTTGGCCTGTAAACACTGGTGTGTGTCCCGCAAGTGTCCAACAATGACCATATGAAAAGGTGGCAACCCATGGCAAACAGGCTCTTTTAACAACACAACCACAATGACTGCAAATATCTGGGACAGAAATACAAGGGATAGCTGTCACTTACACATATCCCTTGATATATCGCTGCAATTACGGAGGTATACAAGTAGCAAGCTCACCTGCAGATGATATAGAAACCAATTAACAACGGCCCAACGTACAATCCCGTAACATAAGTCTACTAACTGTTAGCTCTCTAATTAGGGACGGAGCCCACACACATATATACGGATTATGTAGAAATGCAAGGCCCACAAACCTGTATATGCTACGTACACCCACCGACATCCCCCACACTAGAAACTAAAGCAATACAGACTGTAATAACAGCACAAACATCCAGTCAATCACTTACATCTGCAGAACCCTGAACATACCGTGTGAGAGACACAATTAAAGGCGTCATGCAAAATTGCAGGCGTTGTATAATGGAACAAACAGCCATGTTACAGGTTTTGTTTGCAATACTCCATTATCAGACGTTGGGATGACAGGTACACCCACATGTTGAACCAAATACTCTACCTGTCACACACAATCCACGGGGGACATGAATCCAAACTATACTTGTCTCCATGCATAGCAGTTGCAGTTACACATAACAAAACACAATACAGACCGTCTCCCCGAAGGTAGGGCAAATATGCAAAGCCCAAGTGGAGAATCCAATTATACCCCACTGTTGCCACGTAATTGGTGAATGGAGTAGCTGCACAGCTGATATGCAAGTAATTAGTCACTCAGGAACACCAATTGGCAGGATGAATCCACATGTTACAGGTATCGACGTATATAAGGATGACTTGCCAGACATTCAAACCGTATGCTCATACTGAATACCAGTTGAAACACTGTGAGAGAGATAGAAACGAAACACTGTAACGACAACAAGGTATGTAGAACACCCGATATGTAAGGTTATGTATAGCATGATCTGTATTAATTAGTTTTACTGTATGTATAGCCTGGTTTGCATTAATTAAACGTGTCTGCAATGCATAAAGTGGGGAAAGGTATTTATGTAGTGATGTCTTGCTGAGCATACTAACGCTTGTAGAAACTGTGCGTCCATCAGTGGGACACAAGGTACACAGCACAGACACCACAAGGGATGCTACATGAGGGCATTAAACAGAACAATTCCATAGAACCCGCCGTCAGTGGTAGGGTATGTCCAACAAGGACGTGCCATAGCAGGGGATAGTATATGTTGATATACTGTCACAGCATGCATGTGTATGGGCGGGTCTACTTCAATTCATTGAATCTCATTTCGTTGAAATTTCATTACATCGACAAGCATTTTAGGTGGGGGACTTCGCCCCCCACCCCCCCTACTATATATATCAACTCTGGGGTCACACAACATTGGGGAAGGGGGCAAATGCTTGTCGATGTAATGAACTTTCAGTGAAATGAAATTTAGACGAAATGAGATTCAATGAATTGAAGTAGACCCGTATGGGCATATAACATTAATGACATATGTAAGGTGGTCCAGCTGTGCAAGTATGCTTTGCATTATGGGATACTATGTGAAATATGTGTAATGTATAGTATTATAGGTAGATATGACAGATATTCTACACAGCATAACAGGCATATCATGCATACCACAGGTATCGTCTATTGGTATGTACAATAACAGGATACATATGGCTTGTAGGTATGGGACATTGTAATAGCATGATAGTTAATCTAAATGGAAGGGCTACCAAGTAACCATGCACAAAGGACATGTAATAGCTTCACAGGTGCATAGTGGGGTACTATGCAGTCTGGCAAGTCCATGTGTAAGCACAACTACAGTGTTCACACTAGTGGCACCTCTCAAGGGTAGTGTCCTGTGAACAGCAGAGCCAGGTGTCACCTGCACCTCTGCACAGTACAGCCACTGCAGTGATCCCAGGCCTACATGTGTCTCCCAACCACTAAGGGAGGTATCACATGAACAGTGCTACTGAGTGTCCCTGCGTGATGTACATAGGACTTATGTTCCAAAGCATGGTGAGTGTCTGGTTTGGGAATGTAACCCACAAGCACATCCCACTCATTGTGGCATGTGTGCACATATCCATGAGCATGTTGCTCACAGTGGCCTCTGCTTATGTAGCGTATGAGGAGTATATCCATTAATAATGTTGTGGACATGGGCCCTGTTTGATCAGCAGAGGTCACCCCTGAGTATGTAGTAAGCAAATGCGTACAGATGTGGTGTCCGTAGTGCAGCCGCATATTTAAACTGTCGGAGCTCAGTAAACGCCATGGCGTGTTAATGTTGTGGCATGTAAAGCTGTAGCTGTTGTGTAAGGTACACTCTAAATGGGGTGGTGTACCCTTGAATGTGTGTAGATGTCTTGAGTTCAGAGGTACAATGGGTGCCTATGTACAAGCTACACACCCAGTACAGATAGGTGTGGCCACGTAGAAGGATATCCACACCACAGTGGCAATACGGTAACCACAGGAGTGGGTGCGACATATGTGTGTACTGCAAACATGTACAATGCGATATGTATGTAGGGGACTACCATCCATGTGATAGTCATTGGGTGAATGGTGTAATGCAAAGGTGATGTGCATGCACCTTGTGTCATGCAGCTTGATGCCATGATAGTCATATTATGTATCTGTCACAGCGACACCCATATGGTTGGAGTCAGTATCAGCTGGTGGAGCAATCATGGCGCTTGGTATGCAGGGGTTTGAAAGCTAGGCAGGGAAAGTCCCCTGTGCTAGCCTGTTCTGCAGGGAAGCATATACTGAACATGAGAGGCCCTATGACTGAGGACTGTGGTATGCCAAATGTACCTGACATGTAGTAGGTACTATGGTATGCTGGCCTCACTGTGTGTCCTGTCCATGAGCCACATAGCATAACATCCTGAGACACAGGGTATGATGTGCAGGTGGATGTGTATGTTGTCAATACCAGAATGGGGAATGGTGCTGAAAGGCAATGAGAGGACAATGTAGGATGTGTGGACTCCCGCACCATCAGCAACTGCCCTGGTAACTGTATGAAAGGAGTCCACCATGTGTAGGGGCCATGCTCTGGCCCTAACAAGCCCAACCCGGGTGGCAGCAAAGTACGGGAGCCCAACAATGTCTCTGTGGATTACGTCCTTGATGATGTGCCCCATTGCCATGCAGAACAGTCCAGTCAGGTGTGTAGGACTATAGTCCCACTCGTGCATTGTGGTGCCACCTGTGTGTAGTGTGATAAATGCTGCTGTGTGCCATTCAGGGGCTACAATGTCTGAAACAAGGCTATTACTGAATATGGTGGCCAAGTGGGGAGACATGTAATTCAGAGGTTGGTGGACATCACAGCCTGGGATGTTGGAAGGTGACATGGAGCCAGTGTCCCAGGACATATAGAGTGTAGGTCAGTACTGTGTAGGTGTGACCACAAGGACACCACAATGTTCATGTATGGATTGCGGCCCTGTAGTGAGTAAGAGGGTGTAATGTCAGCATTGAATCCATCCTCCAGCATGTTGCCAACAACACCTGGGTCTTCAATGTTCCTGAGTGACTGTTGTATGTGACAGCAGATGTGGGTGTTGCCATCGACTACTGACATACCACCATAATGCCTGGTGGTACACCCCGGAATGTGTGGCAGTCATGTTTACGTAGCTAGTCTTGGAGTATGTGATGAGGGACCCTGTGGCCCCACCACAGCTGACCAGTGAGCCACCCCACACATGGGAATGTACACCACTGTGCAACAGCCTACACCTGTTGTTGTACATCATATGTCCAT
This sequence comes from Protopterus annectens, assembly GCF_019279795.1. Taxonomy (NCBI): domain Eukaryota; kingdom Metazoa; phylum Chordata; order Ceratodontiformes; family Protopteridae; genus Protopterus; species Protopterus annectens. The sequence goes on along the minus strand of NC_056744.1, from coordinate 451,787,728 downwards.
GGAACATGACCACCAGAGTGGTGTTTGTTATCTGGTGTGTACCATCATGGCTCTGTGTGAAATAGCATGATCCATGCAGTTGTGTACATGCTAATGAAGTGCACTGGGGTATGTGTCAGCATTTGTATGTGCATTGTCCATCTGCACGGGTGTCATGATGTTAACAACCGCTGTCAGCAGACGTCTGTAGTAGGTGTTGTAGTACTCATGTACTGTGTATGCTGTGATGGGTGTGGTGCCGGGATATGGCTAACAAGGTTGATTAGCATATGTTCAGAATCTACCAATGAGGGGATAACCCCAGGTGTGTAACACCAGTCACATGGTGGTAGTGTTCATGCCAAGGGTAATGTAGGTCTTGGAGGTGGTGTGTATGGGTTGATCCAGCAGGGCGGAGGGTATGACTCATGGATGTGTCGGTACATGAGTGGCTATCCCAGTGAAGTGTGGGGTAGTGTCAGTCACACAGTAGTAGCTGTCTGAGGCCCACTGTCCAATATACCAACATAGAAGGTATGTCACCTAATATTATGATGTTGACTCTGTAGCTTGTTACAATGTGTATAGCGGTCCCGGACACAGTTAGTTGCACGTGGAGCACCTCTGATGCATTGTGCTAAGTAACTTGCCAGGATGTGTGCAAAACATAGTGGGATATGGGAACCCCTCAGCTGTGGGTGTGCCGGTCCAGTTATGTGCCTGAAAGGTATGGTCTGTCTATAACCTGTCATTGCAGGTGTGCTCTGCAGAGCCTAGGGGCAGGTCCCAGTCACTGCAGAGATGTTTGAGTGGTGCATTATAAGGTGTGCCTTGCCTGCGTGCGTCACAGAGGAAGATGCAAGCATTGTGTCACATGACCCCATGTCGTGCTTGCCAGTGACAGTTATTGGAAACTGTGCAAGACATGCAGTATAGAAGCAGCAAGAGCCTTACATGTGAGCTGTACTCCCAGGGCTGACAGGTGCAAGTCATCTGTGCCACAGCATTGTGTTTGACCAGGTCAGTCAAAGCGGACAGATACCAGATGCCTGTGGAATGACAATAGGAGCATAGGCAACTGTTGAAGTGACACAGTTGGTCATTGTACAGTGGTATCGTGTCCAGATGAATGCAAAATGCTCCCCAGGGCTTGGCCCACACCCTCAGGGCTATAAGACTAGTCAGCTATTGCATGTCCCTGCACACATAGTCTGTGAAGTGGCATCACAGGGCAGTCACACTAACAAGGAGAATTACAGTCATATCGTACCTGGTGAGGTGTAGCATGGGTGCATAGGTTATGTTGAAGAAGCAGTTACCCGACAGCAAGATGTAAGCGACTAACACCTTGTGTAGCCTGCTGTGTGGAACTGCAGTGTGACTCCCTACAGAGTCATCTATGACTGGTGTGTTGTGTATGTTATAAATCCCTATTGGCTGTATGTGATGGGCACACATGAGTCTGTGGGCTATAAGCTGGTGATGTTGTCTTCCATGATGGGGGCTACCTCTGGTGCCTACAGTGAGTATGGAGACGTACTGCACAAGTTGTCCTCATAGGTGTGGCCAGTGGTGTAGATCATGTGAGACTATGTGATGGGTGGGGTGTGTTGTGAATGTTACACATCCCCAAATGACTGTCAGGTGCAGTCAGGGTTGGTGACAGCATTACCCCAGCCATAGCTGTCAACCTCCTGTCCCCAAACTGAGGAACATTAGCCCTCATACTGTGTGACAAATGGGCAAAACGTGGAACACTTACAACTGGCTTACTAACAGCTTCAACTAGGAAGGGCATATGATGGCTAAAATAGGCTGGTTTTATGTATAAAAAAGGTATTCTAATGAATTAATATGATTCCCATCTATTTAGCCATGGCTAGCAGGTAAACAATTTCCAACAATGAATGTGTGACAGACCCTTCCAATGTGGAACCTTGAGGAACATGCACCTTTTAGAACCCCAAATGAGGTACGTTCCTCGTAATGAGGTACACCTGAGAGCTATGCCCCCAGCACGGCTGTAGAAGTGCATCCCCCACAGGCTGTAGTGCCGTATGTTGGGAGGTGAGCATTGAATGTGTACATGACACAATTGCTCTATTGCCACATGTACGGCATATCCCTCATATAGACAGGCAGTAGCACTGGTACATGACAGTTTGACATTGCCTGTATATACAACCATGTCCCACAGGATATGTGCGTTATGGGTGTACAACAGCTGTTGTACCATAAGCAAGCTGGGAAGTGTAGGACAGCCAGTGTACCTGTGGGAAATGGTGTGGAATGGGTGCTATATTAATCAGTAGCTCATGACATGCTCACAAGTTCTGAACAATTGCCTAGCATGACCATACAATACAGATAGGGTGTTGGATAATATCAACCCACAAGTGGTGATGACAGTCATTTAGGGTGGCACCGCACTATAACCCTGCTGAGTATGGTGTGCATCTCCATGAACCATTAGCACTGTAGATGTTAGCAGTACAGATGTACAAGACAGCATGGATATTTGATTACAAATACCTTTGCATGTCACAGGAGTGTTCCACCAGTGGCCTGTTGACAGACTCACAACTACAAAAGGTGCAAGAGTGACATGTGCACAGCACACTAGTGCCAGCTACAGTAGAACAGGGTTAATGTGTTGTACCCCACCCTCATTGTAGCCCATACCACACAGACAAATGTTAGGCATCTGTGTATGTAAGGCTGTGAATGGCCATGACCTATCAGTATAGCTGTGTCAGTGTTGTGAACAACATACAGAATGGGCTGTGTGGGTGAGGTGTGTGACATATGTGCACAGTCTGATGGATGATACCAGCAATGTCACCGCTAGGTGAACATCCCTGTACCCATAAACTACTACCTAGGCTGTGGTCAACATTATGGACACTGTGTAAGGGATGGTGCTGTGCAGTGCACCCCCCAACTTGGTGATGTCTCCAGGCCCCTTAGGTAGTCATATGAGGTACCCATGTCATGTCAGGGTGCCATCCATGAGCACAGAGATCACTGGACAGGCATATACAGCACTGTGGTGACCAATATTGGATCAGATACCACCTTTAAGGGGTAATGGCTATGCATGGATGTGTGATACCAGCCTTCACAATCCTCACCTCCACTATGCAGCATACTGTCTACCTTGCAGAAAGACATTTGCTACACCATGATGATGGACATGCTACATGTCCATATCCTGATCTATAAGACATATATCATGGACAGCCACCATCCTAATACTAGGATCGCCATAGGCTGGACAGATCCCTGTGCCATATATGTGACATATTCCCGCCATACCATGCAACCCTGTCCATCAAAGCTGCACATGTCATCCCAGTCATACATGGTGTGATGGCCGCATGGTAGATGTACTATCAACTGACTGGATCAGTAATGTGGCAATGATGCACCTTGCAGTGGCACAATGGCTGTCTGTTACAGCTTGGAAACCGTGCCCACACATGCTATGGTTGATAACCATCCCTGCGAATGTCGTCTGACTAGCCATTGTCCCATGTCTATCACATGTGCAATACAGGCGATCCGTGGCAGGATGTTGAACAGTTGTACAGTGCTGTGTAGATGTATATGGCAAAACACATGCATGTACAGGTGTCTGTGCGTATGTGTGCATTGTCACTGCTCAAGTCCATTACGGCTGTGTTTGTGTTGATATGTGACATATACACAGCATCCAGGTCAACAGCAGTACCGTGGACACATCCAGGCATGTGCCGATAGGTAAGAACACAAGTGCAGGCAAATAGACATGCCCACAGCAAGACAGCATTTACATGGAGTATGAACACTGTAATGAGGTGACACACATATATGCTGATGATATCCAATGCATAATGGGTGTGACATGTGTGACACAAACACGTCAGTCATGTCAGTGTCATGATGCTTTGCAAAGATAACTGTGCAGATGTAGTAGATGTCATAGAAATGTATGTGCAGCAGTATCTCTGTACATCTCTGAAACTGTGACCTGTCACCATCATTATGTCTTACAGATAATGCCCCGTACACGCCTCCCAGCATACACCCACCAGGAGGATGATGTCCTCATCCCACAGCTCCATGACAACTATGACTTGTTGTTCAGCCATGTGCCACAGCATGCCCAGCAGCGGGATGACCTGTGGCAGGATCTACGCAGGAGGGTGAACGATGTGGGTGGCCATAACCGCACCTACCAGCAGGTGCGCAGACATTGCACGGACTTGATACGACATGCAAAACAGTGTACCACTGCAATCGCCAGGGAAAAAGGTGGAACAGGTGGTGGGCCACCAACCCAGCCCCCACTCACACACACCGAGGAGCTACTGGCCAGTCTGGGGACACCCAGGGAACAGCATCCAGAAACACTAGCTGCCATCGTGGAGGTGGGTGTCTCCCAACCAATGAGCCTGGAGTTGCCTGGTAAGTCAGTACTGCACATATGGCTATTATATCCCATGTAGTTGTATGTGTCACTGTACATTATGTAAAGTAACAACATATGCAAGGTATGTGGACACACATGCTGCATACTACAGTATGCTACATTGTGTATTCACACATGTGCATACTATATGCTATTACACAGGTGAATGTGTTCACATGCACAGTGCAACCCATGGCTGTCATACAGTCATGGATAATGTTCATACTGGTGTGTCACCCCTATACAGGTACCTCTGGCATGCCGCACAGACATGAGTCCGTTGCAGGTGAGACTGTCATCAGTATCAGGCATGTTACAGTGTAGATCTATTTGCCATGTGGCCAGTTAATACTTGCACACCTGATGTTTGTTCCAGTCACGATATGCAGGTCGCACCACCCTTCATTCTCACAGGCCACCTATGTGCAATATATACAAACATAATGATACACCGACTTGAAACCACAGTACTTGTCATTGCGACATGTGTGGTCAGCTGTGCATACAATGATGGAGGTGTTCTACAATGGAGGCATATGTAGTATGCATTGGAACAACATGTGTGGTACGCACACAGTACCACACAGTGAACTGTGATATGGGCAGCCCACAGGTGTCACCATTGTGTCATATGCCCCTGCATTGGGTGCACACATTGTGATGTGCCACCTGACATGTCCCAGACATGTAGTGTTCTGTCTGCAATATTGTCACACTATCACATGACCTATATCCCACATACCAAACATACAACCCGTTGTCTGCATAGCCCTGTAGATTGTTACATATCTGACATCTATGGGTGTATGTCATATGGGACAACACAGACATGTGAGATAGATGCCCATCATACACAATTGGCCAACACATGTGCACACATGGCCATGGGGGATGGCCAGAGACATGTAGCCACACAGTACTTGGAATGTGTATACACCCTGTTGCACATTGTCCACACATGGTCCAATTATAGCCTTAGTTGACCGATTATACAGTTGATGTGGTACACTGGACAACCTAAAAGCCTGTGCACAGCTACTGGAGGTGTCACTGAAGTCTACCATATAGGATCTGTTAAACATCATGACTGTGTTGCAGTTATGGCTATGCAATGTGTACATATTATGCATTCTACAGCAACATAGATGCCTCATGATGCCATGCAATGGCACAGGGTCTGTACTTCACACTGTATAGCAATGTAGATGGCTCACACTACCCTCCCATGCTCATGCACATTTGCTAAACATGCATTCTATCTGTAGGGCATACACACAACACTGCAATGTAAAGCCCATTATGATGCTGTACATGTGTCAGGACACCATTGTGTCAGACATGTATGCATGTTAATGCACATGTCAGCAGATTACATGTCAAGGTCACATCAGCCATGTGTACTGTTATCCTGTTCTGGGCCACATGGTGTATCACGGGGATGCATGCACACTACCATGATTGTGTGAACTGCATGGCTACTGATATGACACCTGCTTGCTGTAGTGTGCACCCCAGGGAGGTATGCTTACTAACACTATTAATGTCTGAGCTGCATGCCCTCTGCTGTATCGCAGGCATGCTGCATGCCATCTGACAAATCACATGCATGGTGTGTCTGTGTGTGTCTGTGTTTGTGTGTGTGTGTCTGTGTTTGTGTGTGTGTGTGTCTGTGTTTGTGTGTGTGTCTGTGTTTGTGTGTGTGTGTGTGTGTGTGTGTGTGTGTGTGTGTGTGTGTGTGTGTGTGTGTGTGTGTGTGTGTGTGTGTGTGTGTGTGTGTGTGTGTGTGTGTGTGTGTGTGTGTGTGTGTGTGTGTGTGTGTGTGTCTGTGTCTGTGTCTATTGTACTTTACAGTATTTCTTTGCATTCACAGGTGATGTAGGTGCGTTACCCTCCTGCGGTCCATCTGATGTTAGTGTCCCCACAGATACTAGCGGTGATGAACATATGCATGAGGTACAGGCAGGGTTGTCAGGGGCTGAATCTGTGCCAATGGTTACCATCCCAGCTATGTCCCCCTCTTCCCCGCACACAGTTCTGCTGCCAACACATACCGCATCACCAGTGGCCATAGAGGAAGGACAGTCAGCATCTGTTAGCGTGGAACAGGAACGTTTGGTGGCTACAGAAGGTGTGTCTACACACCATGGTGTCAGTGTAATGACTGCAGATGTGCCACACAGGCATGTGGCTGGTGCTGCTCATAGGAGGACCTCTGGCAGACATGCACCTGCAGGACAGAGCGCAGCAGCTGGTATCACCAGATGCATGTTCCAGACTGTAATGGCGGCACAGGCACGTGCTGAATGGCAGAACAGAGAAGGGCAGAGGCTGCAGAGGGCTGCTATCCATACCCTAAATGACAACATCCAGGCATTGGCAAATGCTCAACAGCAGATTGCTAATGTTCTGGATAGGCAATTAGGTGAAATGGTCGGAATCCTTGACCGAGGCATGGCAATCCGCGGGAGCTGTCTGTGCTGGAACATCTGGTAGGAGTGAGGCGTAGGCCACGTGGACATAGGCCAGCAACACCACCTAGTGTAGGTTGACGTGAGTATGCCACCTCACATGCCCGCTCCCATAGTGCCAGTAGCAGTAGCAGTGCAGCTGGTGCTGCGCTGTTAACACCAGAACACAGCAGGCCATGTGGACGTGACCCTGGACGTTCTCGGCGGGGACATGGTTCCAGCGGACATGTGTCATCGGACAGTAGCCACTCTGTACCTCCACCTGGTAGTGCCCGTGCAACCCCAGGCAGGCACAGGTCATGTGGCCATGGACAGACACAGTGAGCTGTACAACCTGCTCTGTACAATCTGGGGCTGTCAATTATACCCCGTGTAGGCCTCACAAATAGCAGAACTGTGTACACACATACACGCACACAGCAAACACAACTGTAGGGCTCCACAACATCCACATGCATTCTGCACAGACATGTCCAGTCAACTCACCGGCCCTTACACACACACATGATGTTTTCCATTGGTGCAGCCTATGCCCCTGGCAAACATATCACCCTGTGCATATGATGAAGCCTGTGCTGCATCCCTGTCATCCACACCATCGGTGCAGGTTTATGCACAAATATTCTGATGCACAGGGTGAACAGCATAGTGAGAGGTGTATGTAATATTACCTGCGTATGCATAGTGAGGGATGTGTATGTTGCAGTGGTTGTGTGTGAATACTGAGAGATATGTATGTAATATTACCTGTGTATGCATAGTGAGGGATGTGTATGTTGCAGTGGTTGTGTGTGAATACTGAGAGATGTGTATGTGACATAGGTTGTGTACTGTCGACATGCACCGGTCATACCATGTAGTGCAGGTGCAGCATGCATTGTGATGTGTTCACGGTATGTGTCTCGGTTACATCTGTAGCACCATGTTGGTTGTGATACCCTGGTTCCCTCCTATGGTGTACTTGCATGTGCCTACAGGTAGCAGTGTTTGCAGTCCCCCATGTGTAACTGTGGATTACTCACAGGCACATCTGGCAATATCAGCATGCTACATGTACCCTCAACCTGACTGTTGGAAGCACCAACATGACACAGATGTCCGCACATATACTGCACCTGACGCATGTGGTCAGTGCCACAGGCTACACTGGACAGAGACGTGACATACATAGCAGGACACATTACAGGTATGGTGACATGGTGCAGGGGTTGTACACAGCGGTCTGGCCAATGATGTTGTGAGGTGTCACTTGGTAGCTGGAGGCCACACTGTGCAGCAGTAAGACCCTGTAACAGTATGGGAACATGGCCACATTCACGGGGTGTACACCACTATAACGCACACCCCATAGTGTGCAGGTGGGGACCCTTGCCTATGTGGTCATCACCCTCACATTACTATGCACCCACACGACATGTCACAGAGAAGGAACATGCACAGGTAGCCAGTATGGCTGGGACCTATGGCATCAACAGGGTAGTGCAATGCATCACAATTACGGGTTAGTCACCATGTGGGGTTAGTGATCATTTCTCATCGTATATTAGCATACACCCTCACACCAAGCACCAGACACACATACAGACACACACACACTGTGGTGACCACACGTGTATACGGACAGCCGACGTGTGTGATACACCACACCGGCCGACGTCATGCTTCCCACACTGACGTATGTACAGATCTCTACAACGGTGTACAAGGATGTGTAACAACTGGGACATATTCCCCACGATATGTGGCATCTCTGGTCACACATTCAGACACACATGGCAGTGCTGGGAATGATATACCTGCCATATGATGACACGTTTGATAGACATGCAGCAGTATTGATTGCATTATGTGTACCAACGCTATATCTGCCAAATGTGCTGCTATATGCACACGGGAGGTTGTAGGTGTTACAGGTGCCATGTGACATATAGTTGGTTACACCTGACCGCTGTGTATGCATTATGTCAGCACCATCACGTAACAGCGACATAGCATACTGTTTGCACATGGCATGATAGGATGGTGTGTGACACAACTGTGAGCCACCCCCTGCACACATACATCTACACAGGTGGTTCACCACATTATGTACACACATCCCTCCATATGTGCTGTTTGTATGTCACCGTATACAGGTGTCAATGATGGGTCTGCATTGTGACTGCATGTCGTAGGTAGGTGCAACTATGTTACAGACATCGGCCACTGCACATGCATGGTTGCTGCATGCACAGTACAGATGTCACATGTGTCTCCCGTTGCCATGTTTGTATGCATTGCTATTGTTGGACATGTGTGTTGACATACATAACACATGGACTGTGGTATGATATCACGGGTGTCACAGGCGACCAGTACAAGGGTATGTGTCCCAGTCAACATTGCTACCCCCTGTAGTGTGAGCATTCAACAGACATGGGCCCACCTTCCATTTGCGTGTGTAGCATTGATTAGGCCACTGTTATACACGAGGTACATCAAAGGCTATGTATGTATGTGTTGTGTGTGCAGTCCATGCACACATCCACACAATCACATGTATGACATATCCAGATGTGTGTTCATTAGTGTACAGCAACAGTCAGGTGTCACAGCTGTGTAAGGGCCGTGGTATGTCTTCAGCCAACCTGTGCATGTACACTGGTATCATTGCAATGCATAACACCTGTTGGATCCCTGTTGGTACATGTGTACTCTGCACAGCTGGTATACACCTCTGTACAGCTCAATGGTCATGTGTCACATGGTGTTGTGGTACTGTAAGGCTGTGTAGTGCTGCACCGACGACATGGTGCTGACTTGACAGCTACAGTGTACACTGCAGTGTGTACGTGTGTGACCTGCACCTGTGACAGCTGTGATGGAAGCTGTGTGTGTACAGGTCACTGCATGTGTGACCGCCCTGTGCGTGAGGACAGTTATACCTTACTGTGCCCTTCTGTACTGTGCCCTTCTGTGTGTACACTCCATCTGCATGCATGACAGGCCTTTGCAACAGCTAAGTGTGTGAGCATGCCCAGTATGCTGTTGTGTAGATGGACACACAATACAGTCCATGTACGCAGTTGTGTAGATGGACACACGGTACAGTCCAATCTGAGAAATTCCATGTTTACACTCCATCTGCAAGCAAGATGACCCTTTGCAACAGCTAAGTGTGTGAGCATGCCCAGTATGCTGTTGTGTAGACGGACACACAGTACAGTCCATGTACGCAGTTGTGTAGATGGACACATGGTACATTCCACACTGCGCCCTTCCGTGATTAGACTCCGTGTGCATGCAAGATGGCCCTTTGCAACTGCTAAGTGTGTGAGCATGCCCAGTACGCCGTTGTGTAGATGGACACACAGTACATTCCAAACTGCACCCTTCCGTGATTAGAATCCGTGTGCATGCAAGATGGCCCTTTGCAACTGCTAAGTGTGTGAGCATGCCCAGTACGCCATTGTGTAGATGGACACACAGTACATTCCAAACAGACGTGTGATACTAAGCATGTGGGCATGGCCATTGACATCCTGTATAGCCATGGTGGTCATCCAGGCAACAGATGTACATTTTCAATGTCATGATGGATGCCTACATTGAACACATTGGTTGCTGTCTCGAAGGGTGTACTGTCTGTGGCGCATCCCGTATCTATTTAGTGTTGTAGTGCTCAGTAGATATTTAGTTGGCCCGATGATAGTACTGCTGTGTTTGTCTACGTCTACCTTGGGACAGTAATATGCTTTCAGACTGCTCACTCTCTAAACATTCCCTATCGGCATCTTTGCCTTTGCGGATGATGTCACCCACCTAGAAGTATGCCTCTGGGAGTGCTGTGTTCAGTAATCTCGGTAGCGCGTTCTGTAAATGCGCAATGCTGTAGTGTGATAAGGTAGTTAGGTGTATGTTCAACTCCCGGCCCTGCCAAGTGTGTGTGTGTGTGTGTGTGTGTGTGTGTGTGTGTGTGTGTGTGTGTGTGTGTGTGTGTTTTTCCAGCTGTCTGGGGACACAGTAATGCTTTTAGATGCCTCACAACACATACATTCCCTATCGGCGTCTTTGTCTTTACGGATGATGTCACCCACCTAGATGTATGCCTCTGGGAGTGCTGTGTTCAGTAATCTCGGTAGCGCGTTCTGTAAATGCGTAATGCTGTAGTGTGATAAGGTAGTTAGGTGTATGTTCAACCCCCGGCCCTGCCAAGTGTGTGTGTGTGTGTGTGTGTGTGTGTGTGTGTGTGTGTGTGTGTGTGTGTGTGTGTGTTTCCAGCTGCCTGGGGACACAGTAATGCTTTTAGTGCCTCACAACACATACATTTCCTATCGGCTTCTTTGCCTTTGCAGATGATGTCACCCACCTAAAAGTATGCCTCTGGGAGTGCTGTGTTCAGTAATCTCGGTAGCGCATTCTGTAAATGCATAATGCTGTAGTGTGATAAGGTAGTTAGGTGTATGTTCAACTCCTGGCCCTGCCAAGAGTGTGTGTGCGTGTGTGTGTGTGTGTGTGTGTGTGTGTGTGTGTGTGTGTGTGTGTGTGTGTGTGTGTGTTTCCAGCTACCTGGGGACTCAGTAATGCTTTTAGATGCCTCACAACACATACATTCCCTATCGGCATCTTTGCCTTTGCGGATGATGTCACCCACCTAGAAGTATGCCTCTGGGAGTGCTGTGTTCAGTAATCTTGGTAGCGCGTTCTGTAAATGCATCATGCTGTAGTGTGATAGGGTAGTTAGGTGTAAGTTCGATTCACAGGCCTGCCAAGTGTGTGTGTGTGTGTGTGTGTGTGTGTGTGTGTGTGTGTGTGTGTGTGTGTGTGTGTGTGTGTGTGTGTGTGTGTGTGTGTGCATGCTCCCATCCGCCTCGGGACTCAGGTTATGCTTTTAGATGCTTCGCACCACAGATATATCCTGCTGACGTCTTTGTCTTTGCGGATGTTGACACGCACCTAGTAGAATGCCTGTGGGTCTGCTGTGTTTAGTAATCTCAGTAGCGCATTCTGTAAATGCATCATGCTGTAGTGTGATAGGGTAGTTAGGTGTAAGTTCGATTCCCAGGCCTGCCAAGTGTGTGTGTGTGTGTGTGTGTGTGTGTGTGTGTGTGTGTGTGTGTACATGCTCCCGTCCGCCTGGGGACTCAGGTTATGCTTTTAGATGCTTCGCACCACAGATATATCCTGCTGACGTCTTTGCCTTTGCGGATGTTGACACGCACCTAGTAGAATGCCTGTGGGTCTGTTGTGTTTAGTAATCTCAGTAGCGCATTCTGTAAATACGTCATGCTGTAGTGTGATAGGGTAGTTAGGTGTAAGTTCAATTCCCAGGCCTGCCAAGTGTGTGTGTGTGTGTGTGTGTGTGTGTGTGTGTGTGTGTGTGTGTGTGTGTGTGTGTGTGTGTGTGTGTGTGTGCATGCTCCTGTCCACCTGGGGACTCAGGTTATGCACTTAGATGCTTTGCACCACAGATATATCCTGCTGACGTCTTTGCCTTTGCGAATGTTGACACGCACCTAGTAGAATGCCTGTGGGTCTGCTGTGTTTAGTAATCTCGGTAGCGTGTTCTGTAAATGCGTCATGCTGTAGTGTGATAGGGTAGTTATGTGTAAGTTTGATTACCAGCCCTGCCAAGTGTGTGTGTGTGTTTCCAGCTGCATGACAACAGTACATTGCTTTTACAGTATTCACTCACCATAACATCTGTGCGGCGTCTTTGCCTTTGATGCCGCTGTCTACAGGCTAGACGTATGCCTGTGTGATTTCTGTGATCCACTACTCACGGTTGCACGTTCTGTCACTGCATAATGCTGTTGTGTGGTACAGTGGTTACATTCGTGTTCTGCTCACAACCCTGCCACGTGTGTGTGTGTGTGTGTGTGTGTGTGTGTGTCTGTGTATGGTATGTCTGTATCTCTCTCTCTCTCTTTATATATATATATATATATATATATATATATATATATATATATATATATATATATATATATATATATATATATAAAAAATCTATTTTCTGCCCATAACTCTGCTCTTGCATGGACAGCTGACTGTTTCATGTATCGTATATTTGCATAGCTTTCACATACCAATGGGGTATGTTGCAAATCCCAACATTGTCCATGCAACATCCGTGTTACAGGCGGTGTTACATGCCCTTACAGGCGTTTGCTGTATATCTTGGCAGACATCTATCCTTGCTGTACTCTCACTGTAATCGTACATGCCGGAGGCTTCATGTATCATGGCCTAGTTTTGCTGTGTGTATGTCTATTTGTGCTGTGTGCATGGCTGTGGGTATGTCCCACTATCATCATTTGTAAAGGTGACAGCCCTATAGGTACTTCATGTAGACTGTTGTGTCATTTGACATGCCAGCACATACCTGCGGACAGTACTGAACGTCCTACTGCAGCGCATTTCATACCTTCTGCGTTATCTTGCAGTCAATAATGCTGTTTCCTCACACATGTATCTGTTTCTGGTCATACCACTCCACCTCCTAGAGCAAACTTCTGGACAAGGCCTTATCTGATAGTGGGACACATAGGGGCAGTATTAACATGTTGCTCTTACAAACGTAGATAGTTGACAAATAATAGGCTTTGCATTAGTATGGCTTTTCTGATGGATTTGGTGTCTTAAACACAAATGTTTGTCATTATTTCATGACGTCAGTTATCAGGAATGTGCCAGAATGGTACTGATGTTACGTGGAACACACCAAACATATGAGGCAGAACTCTGCACATTCTGCGTAAATCTGTACAGTTGCGGAGTATGTGTCTGATACAAAATGTCAACTTTCTGACACCAATACACGCACTGTATGGCGGCATCACAGGCCACATGCCATTACATTTATATTGCAGGACACACCCACCCAGAGGGTTGTATTCCTCACACAGGCCAATAGTTGCTTATCCACACTAATTAGTCTATCATGTACCGTATGTGTGCGCCGGTATTTGCGCTTTCCGTCAGTGGCAGAGCTCACGTACGAGTATGGGGGACTGGACATTGTTACAGTGACACTGCATGACACCCTGAGGGACACATTTCTTTTGAGTCTATTAACCTTCCACATTGACATTCACAGGGCATACTTTGTCATTCACATTTGTCGGAGTACATGCGTATGACTTGTACATGTTTTCTCATTTGTCCTGATGTCTTTCTTCTCACCTGTTCACCTAGTATCACTAGTTCTGTACATGTATTTTGGACAGGTTACCTTCATACCCCTAACCTGTACATATTATGGGTAAACGCCCTGACGTTTGACCTTTGCCCTTGTTACATTTGTCATAGTAATGTGCCTTTCTGGTAAATTGCTGGCAAGGCATTACGAACTGTGCAGTTAGATAATAGTGACTGACATTTCCATTCCATAATTAGTAACACTCATAACATTCGTATTCCTGGCTATGCCAGTATTCTCTCAACGTTCTGACTTTGTCTGGGGTATATCTAATATAGTCCCTATTTGTATTTCATGTACTATGCCTTAGTGCAGCTGTCTTATTCTGACAGTTTGCCAGTTATGGTTACCATCTTGGTCGAACGCATGTCCATCCATGATAATCGCCTACATGACACTGATATAGGGCCCTACATATTCCCAAAATGGTTTACGCAATATCCAGTGGATGGTTTGCCCCATTATTGAGAATATAGGCGTGTGCTATACCCACATCACTCCCATGGGGCGGGCCTACAAAATCTCTGCCAAACAACACCTAGGCCCATTTCTGCATACCCATGATTCCCATACCTGACAACCCTCTACAGTACCCATTACACATGTTTAATGTGAGCGGTACTGAAGTTTGGAGACACATATATGCACTCCCCACTCTCTGGATATCAGTTCGTACGTCATACATTCTATCGACACATGTGTCATTACCCTTGCACCTGCTACTGTTGCATGTACAGCTGTATCGTATTTGCTGAGGTCACTTATTTTGCATCAATGTCGGTTGACACTACATATGGATCAATTTTTGGGGTCCTGCAATGGACACCTATATGCATGTTTAAAGTGTAGAACTTGCTGGACTGTCACTTTCTGGCCAATGGTTTGGAAGGCAGCGGTTTATTCACCTTTCATGCATGTCTGTTTGTCTACTCATATTAGCTACAACATGGCCTATTTATGTACATATGTCATATCTACGGGACATATGTTTGTTGTGTATACATATATACATGTACAATCCTCATTTCATAATTTGCTTTGGTTTACGTCTGTGGATTATGTGTATACACATATATCTATATCCATACCATACCTTTCCACTGTACAGATTGTCGCAGAGTGTACAGCTGGTTGCCTCTTTATCTTCGGTGTGTTTTACATAAACCTGTGTCTATCTGGCAATGTAGTGGCATTTCATTTGAGACTTACAGTGAGAAATACTGGCAAGCAGTTCAGGTTACGACTGCATACCCTTCAGAGAATCCATGCTACTGACACACCCGTTATTCTATCCACTTTCTATGTTTGTTCTGGCACATATCTGGGGTTTGTCCCTATTTGTACTGGTAGTTTGCATGCCTTTGTCCGGTTTCATACTTTACAGGGTTAACAGGTTTGAGCCATGTATATCTAATGTGGGGGAAACAGCATTCATTTACTATGCTGTGAGCGGATCACACACGTACAGGCGCACTTGCATTTCCTTATTGTGGGTTACGCACAGGCGCACATGCATATCCTTATTGTGGGTTACATATGTTTACTAAGTCTTTGTGCTTACATGGGCTTTATTACTTGTGACAGTACCAGTAAATTATCTGTAATCCGGTTAACGGACATATGTGAAACACACGTTCACCTTTACATATTTAAATGTCTGTACAGCACAGACGCATTCATTACACTTTAACATTATATGTGCTGTAGTCGTAGTTGAACCGGGACTGCATTCACGTTGGCAGGATGCTGTAACCACTATACTTTTGGTGTTCTGACTCATTTATATGCATACCCATAGTACATAGCTACATTAACATATGCCTCACCGCTTCACTTACGACACAGGCATCCATTCTCCTGCTGGGAAAAATGCGGTACTACATGTTACACATTCCCTATTCCCTACTGCTCTGGACCCAAGCTGCATATTTAATCACTGCAGGGATATTCAGAACCCCAAGGCTTATAGTCCTGACACATACAGGTCTTTAATTGTCAGGGAGTTCATGTGGTGATCTGGGTTTAGGCTTGTCCGCCTGGTGAACTGAACTGCCCTAACCATGTTCAAATGTCAGACAAAGCACATGGACAGAGTTTTTCCATTTTAAACATTTTATCTGTGTTTACAGACACAGGTGTTTGGGCACCTGTCAGCAGCTTATAATGTTGGCAATACATAATATGGGTGGGGGTGGTTACAATACATAATCCACGGTGAGTGGTGTTCCCATTCACTTTCTTTTACCTGTGTTTATAGACACTGGTGTTTGGGCACCTGTCAGCAGCTTATAATGTTGGCAATACATAATATGGGTGGGGGTGGTTACAATACATAATCCACGGTGAGTGGTGTTCCCATTCACATTTGACTATTTCCTGTATTCATTCATACGAGGATTATTATTTTGCACATGAATTAACTATGAATTAACTACAGGTATGCAGTAGTACAGTCAACATATGTGAAGGTTTGTTACAGTAAAAATGTACAGACCTCTGTAATACTCGGGGACTACCCCACATCCTTCACAACATTTCATGCTAATGTACATACTATTATTCTGTGAACTTTTGAAGTTTGTGAAAGCAGTAATTACATCTGTCCCTATTTGTCCACCCATCATTTTAGGCTTTGTCCAGATTTTGTTGCTGTAATAGGTTGAGAGGTGGTGTCGGTATGTGATTGAGTTGAATATATACTGTCGATAATTCAGTGGGGAGTAGGGTTACCACCTGTTCCTCTTTGTGAGGGGAAGTCCCACTTTGGACAGTTGTGTCCTGCAATGAAACCTAAGACATGGCAAATGTCCTGTGATTTTAAGACAAAAGTATATTTCTTATTTTCTTTACTAGTTGCATGATACAGGTATTTTGTATCTGAAACACATAACTATTATTTGGGATAGCATTAGCTATTAAAATGCTATGAAATAAGCTTTTATCTTGGCATACAAGTGTAATTCTGTCCTTTGCACTGGCCGGGGGTATGTTTTATCCTGCAAATTCTCACATTTCTACAAAGGCTGTCCCACCTTGGGCATCTGAACAGGTGGCAACCCTAGTGGGGAGACCTGCATGGTGGACAGGTGTTCCATCCTGCGTAGTATGTTTTGCATGTCTGTCTAGAAACTGAACAGTACCATGACTACACATACATGTTTTGTCCAGATGTGTACAGTACTAGACACCATGGCGTGTAAACAACTCTGAGGTTTCAACAGGTTGCTTATCCCACACGGGATGTACACACATTTTGCCAAAACATGAACGCGCGGGCATTTGGATTTACGTAACTGTGATGGGATGTTTACAAACGTGGGATACATATTTGCAATCCTGACACTGCCTAGGACGATACTTCCTACTACATATGGGGAATACTCGCTATGTGTAGGTGTACGGCTGCACAAGGCTGGTAGCTGGATTTGGTGGACATTCGGACATGGGTGCGGGTTATGTGCTATACAGGGGTTGTTGCGTATTGCATTTGCATGCATGGGTTTTGCATTTGGATGTCCCGGTTCTGCATATAGCATCCTATGTGTATGCGCCAGTTATGTTCCTGTTCATGTTTATAGCACATTTTAATATTCATATGTTTGTGTGTGTTTGTTATACAATTTGAACTGTCAGGTTTCTTTACAGTTGTTATATGGCCACAACTGCCCAGCTGTGTACTATCACTACCACTGTGGGACTGCTGGTGACCCTGCCCATGGGGCTAGATGTGTGTATTGGCGGCGTGCTGACATGATGCACTTCACTTCCACTGGGTATAACTACTTACAGTGCAGTACATTACGGACGCACGATTTTAAATATCATTTGTTCCATGGACGGAAACTCATATTGTGTTGCGTGCATTTCTGTTTGGTTCTCCATTTTGAGTGGCCAGGAACTGTCTTGCATGCTTTGCATACGTTTCGTTATCCAAGGACACTGATAGGTGCGATTACTATTGCAGGCAGACTATAATATTCAGCAGTTTAGGTTGCTCATCGACAGGTGACATTGACACGCCTCCAGGCACAGCTTAGTAACGCCCCATGCACTCACGCACGTGTCCTATGCACGTGGATGTGGTGGCAGCGCACCTTCATTAATATGCATATGGCGCTACTACACCATATATACGCCGCACGGCCAGCGCAGGCCTTACACCGGCCTTGCGCCGAGCTTCATGAATCCGGGGGAGGTACAGACACCACGCATTATAATATCTGCCCACACTTATTCAAGAGCTACATAACGGACCAATTCAGAACTAAACACATATGCCCTCATTCCTACTCCAAAAAAACACAATACTTTCTCACACTCCTCACCAAACTCCAACATCTGTATAACCATTTTAACTCCAGGCTCACCATAAGTGGGGCTATCCACCCCAACCCAGGCCCAAATCCATCTTGTCCAACACAAACTGCTCAAACACAAATGTCAGAACATAACACCCCCACTTTCTTCATCCCTGGGCAAATCAACAACAGCAGCAAAACCAACCATCTTTTAATGTTAAATATTAATATTAGAAGTATCAAAAATAAAATACCTGAACTCCAGGCCACAATAGCACACTACTCCCCAGACATAGTTGCTTTAACAGAAACCTGGCTAAATAAAAACATAGCTAACTCAGAAGTTCTCCCTACCGGCTACAATATCATTAGACAAGACAGACCACTTCGTAAAGGGGGTGGAACTGCCTTACTCTACAAGTCCAACTTAACTGTCCGTCAATTACCAAACTCCTACCCTCCCCAATAATTGGGACATACTTATCTCACAACTTCAACTTCACCCTAAAAGGTCATCACCACAATTGTGATCTATATTCCACCTGGTAATACACCTGCTAGCCTTGAAGACTTCTTATCCTGGTGTTCTTCCACATACTCACAAGAAACCCTTATTCTGGGGACTTCAACCTAGATTGGTTCACCTGTATATCAGAACCACCAAGTAATCTAATAAATCTCCATGGCTACCAGCAGCTAGTCCAAATTCCAACTAGGTGTGATAAAAAATCTAAAAGGGAATCCATCCTTGACTGGGTCCTAACTAGCAACCCCACATTGTACCCTCACACAGGCAGTCTCCCAGACACCTTAAGTGACCACAACATAATATACTTTATACGTAGTAGAACAAGCATATGCAAAACCACTAACTATATATCCACTAGAAACACAAAAAAATTCTCTCCTGAGGTCCTCAACACTTTACTGTGTAACTGTGACTGGGCCCCCCTAAAAACCCTCCCACTTGACCAGGCTGTAGCATATTTCAACAAAACATTTCTACAACACCTACACACTTTCACTCCATTGCGCAAAATCAAGGTTAGAACCTCTACAAACCCCTGGCTCAGTAAAGAAACCAAACAAATCCTCAAGTCCAGAGACACTGCCTGACGTTACTATCAAAAAAACTAAGAAACACAAAGCCTAACTAAGTACCAAGAACTGCAACTGCAAAAATGCATTAGGCTGGACAAAAAAATCCTACTACACAACATTATAAACTAAATACCAACACAACCCGCAAAAATTTTGGCAAAATGTAAACCAGCTACTAAAATCCACCCAAAAGGCTACCCCCAAACCAACCACCCCTGACACTAAAGTTCCCATCGAAACACAATTTAACTCCCACTTTGTGAACTCAATTCTATCCTTAATATCACAGGACAGTTCCTTCCTCACTATCCCCCCCAACACAAATAACTCTAATACTAGCTTTACCCTCAAAACAGTTTCCACCACTTCAATCAAAAGCATGCTCTCCAAACTAAAAACCTCATCAACAGCAGCCGACCTACTCCCCAGCTATTTCTTGAAACTTACAGCAGATGCTTTTGCTACCCAAGTCTCCACTCTCATAAACAGATCAATTGTTGAAAACTATGTGCCCAAACTCTGGAAAATATCCTATGTTACACCCATACATAAAGGCGGGACCTCCACTGAACTTAATAACTACAGACCTATTGCTTTACTCTCCCCCCTGGCCAAAATCCTAGAAAAATGCATCCATACCCAGATGCTAAACTATCTCCTAGACTGCAACATCCTGTCATCTACTCAGCATGGTTTCAGACCTGCCCATAGTACCACTACAACTCTCCTCTGCTTCACAGACACAGTAAACCATCTCAAAAATGAAGGCCTGCAAGTGCCAACTCTTTTTTTGGATATGTCCAAAGCATTTGACACAGTCTCACACCAAATCCTGCTAAACAAACTAAACCAATATCATCTATCTAATTCCACTCTTACCTGGTTCCAAAGCTACTTAACTGACAGGTACCAAGCTGTGAAATGGGAAAATTCTCTCTCTCCTCAGCTGCCCATAACTATAGGAGTCCCACAGGGTTCTATCTTAGGACCACTACTATTCACAGTCTTCACAAAAGACCTCCACACCTCCACACAGCATGCATCTATAATTCAGTATGCAGATGACACTACCTTAATCTGTGCTGCACAAAACATTCCCACCCTCCTGCAAACAACTCAACTAGCATTCTCTGACGTTGAAAACTACCTTACCAAAGCCCAACTTATCCTCAATCCAAAGAAAACTCAGCTTATGATTATAACCAGTTCTAACAAAAACACTAACAGTCAATTCACTATCTACTCCACAAATGCTACTCCAATTGCTCCAGTGGCACAGGCTAAGCTATTGGGAATAACCATAGACTCCCACCTAAAATTTGATAGTCATCTGAACTTAACTATTAAAAAAGTACATGCCAAACTGTGGTCACTCTACAGTATCAAACCATTTCTTACCAACAACCCAAGATCAGCCATTGCTCGCTCCCAACTTCTATCCACCCTACTCTATGCATCTCCCATTCTGACTAATCTCAACAAAACTGAACTAAGCAAAATGGAAGCTTGCTATAACAGAATTGCCCGTTTTGCTGCAAATTGCTCATATAGAACTCATCACTGTACTGCTTTGAGACAGCTCCACTGGCTTGAACTGCCCAACCTCCTAACCTACAATCAGCTCTGTCATTCTATCTATTACCTCCACAATAAGTGTCCTGCCCTCAAAAACCTAGTACAACATCACTCAGCCAAAAGGCCTCTTAGATCATCAAGCAAACTACTACTAGTAGTAACCAACAGCTACAATAGCTTTGGAGATGGACTATATAGTAGTTCGGTGGCTAAAAAATGGAACTCTGTCCCTACTAGCATTCAAAACACATCATCCAAAGCCTCCTTTAAAGACCTCATCAGGCAAAATCTCAAGCAAAGTTGACAGTGCCTTGATTGCTCCCCAGGCTAGTGAAAGCGGATAACATATGCATACTAAATCTAGAGCAATTTATAATAGTTTTTCAATCTTACTCACAAACACTGGCTAATCTACAATGTATGTACTGTACCTGTGTACTATGTATGTATTCTACCTACATTCCAAAGTTCAGCTGTACACCACAAATCTATTACTTACCTTTATTTTTAAAATTAATATCTTTTTTGATTGTTCTCTCCACTGTAACTGTTTGTGCCAAATACAACTGTAAAAACATGTCTCTTGTAATTTGTGTGTATACTGATTATGTCTAAATAACTAAATGTGTCTGTAATTTTTCTTTGTGGAGCTTTTCTCCCCGGGCCTCTGCTGAAAAAGGGCCTTTTCGGCTCAGTCAGACACCCCGGTTAACAAATGTAAAATAAAATAAATAAATATATATATATATATATATATATATATATATATATATATATATATATATATATATAGAGACAGGTATATATATATATATATATATATATATATATATATACACACACACACACACACACACATATATATATAATATATATATATATATATATATATATATATATATATATATATAAAGAGAGAGAGATGACATCTCTTTACTCTAGGCCAGTAATCAATCAGCCTCAATCCTCACCACTGACCTTGGTGAGAGATGGTTACTAAAAGCAGGAATGAATTTACACAGTATTTTCAAATGCACCTCTCTGCATCAAACACAATGTCCCCCAAGAGCACACAGGGAACAAGCTCCACTGGGACTGGAGTCTGTCTCTCCAGATCCCGAATAAGACTCACCTTGGTGCACACACACTCACTCATGGGAAAGACTGGTAGAGATTTACTAGCTGTACCCCTTCTGCCCAGACTATAAAGTAGCCTCACTGCCACCAGTCAACCACTGTCAGGCTCTTGCAAGGGTATACAATTATACTTAGTAAAATCAATGCTAACATAAATGCTAGAGTGCAACCAAAGCAGCCAGGCTTTTTGGAGTGACCACGGCATCCCTAAAATAAGTGCATGTACTCTCAAGATCTTACAAGTATTCTCTAAAAGACCAGCCATAATAAAAGGTATAAAATATTTAATAATAAGTAAGACAATAGAAAACATGAGAATACTAAATATCAAAGTACAATAAACATCAAAGTTTCAGCTACAAGAGAAATAAAAATAGCACAGTTGGACAGATTCAAACAGATGCAGAAAAACACTACTAAACTAATCTCACTGTATTTTCTGACTGTCTAAAGAATAACCATTCCCTAGCTAACTTAATTAATATAGCAAGGCAATATAAGATGCTAAAACATTTACTTCCACAAGGTAAGGTGATGAGCTTCCAAGTAACTGAACTGAACTCAACTAACTGACTTTCTTAGCTCTCATAGATTTTTATATCAGGTTCCAAAGAAAACAAAGCAAAACAAACTGTTGTGTGAGTTCCATCCTCTCAGTGCTGGTTATAGAATGACATCACATTTGATCACCCGACTCCGGTGCAATACACATTCACAGCTTTGCTAAGATCTGTTGCAGTAAATGAAAATTATAGAACAATTTCTAAAACCTCTACTCTTCCCTTCCAGAATTCTTTGTTTAAATAGAAACATTGTTGATACATCTTTAACACAAGCATCTGTACAAATCAGTGTGATAGTCAAATGACACAAATTATTTACAAAACTCCAGCTAACTATGCTGGCATGTGCTACACATGCACTGCCCTATTCTCCCTGGCACAGATAACAATCCCTCACATCATCACATCTCTTCCCCCTTTGAAGACTCAAACTAGTTTTTCAATTGACCCTGAAAAAACATTGCTTGAGAGAAATGAGCCTGGCTGGGAACACATTAACCTATACCCTTTCTTAAGAGTCCATCTGCATTGGTATTGCTATAATCTGAACTGCTAACATGGGGAATCTTCCCAAAGCCCCTTAAATCTTTTAGAATGCATGCTTGCAGGCTGGAGGTTCACCCTAACTTAGCTGGTCTGTTTTTCCATGTCAGGTCTGTGAGGGGAGCTGCTATTGTACTATGATTGGAAACAAACTTTCTCTAGTACCCTGCTGTCCCCAAGAATGCCCTTAAATGCTTTTTGGTAAGAGGGTCAGGCCATGCCTGAAATTGTTCCCACTTTGGCAGGTTCCACCCTAATCCTACCACTCCACACTCTATGTTCGAGTTAAGAGACCTCTGCCATATCTTCCTGATGCACACTGAGCTTAATGGTTAACCCTGCAATTTGCAGTTTTCCCAAGACATCTTTGACATGCTGAGGCTTCATTATATTTACATAGTACAATTTGTGCCCCTGCCACCAGCCTAGCAGGTTTACCATATAATTAGCACCTGGCCTTCCTTATCACTTCAAAGGGCCCCTCCCAAACTGCCTACAGATTATTCTGTCAAGCAGGAATGAGCACCATAACCTGCTGCCCCACAGCATACTCTCAGGCTTAAGCATTCTTGCCATACCAGATATTTTTCTGCTGTTGGGTTCCTTCCAGCTTCTTCAGGACCAAGCCCATGAGCTCCCTAAACTTTGTTTTGAGGTTTAGGACATATGCCACAACAGACTCCTCATGGTATTCACACTAACCCTCCCACTCATCATGAATCAAATCTAAAGTCCTCCTCACCCAATGGCCATGCAGCAACTCAAAGGGTGAAAAACATATGGATTCCTGGGGTATCTGTATGTATGCAAACAGTGGGGTAAATATTTGTCCCGCTCTCTCCTAAACTGGTCTGCAAATGCCAGCAGCATGGCCTTTAGAGTAGAGTTTATCCTGTCCACAAGACCATTAGTTTAGGGGTGGTAGGGGTTGGTGTTTAGGTGCTTCACCCCATAATACTACCACAGACAAGTCAGATGATCTGACGTGAAATTGGTACCTCTGTCAGTCAGTTTTTCTCTCTGGAAACCTACCCTGCTGAAAATCGCAACAAAACATTTGCCACCTTCTCTGTCTCGATGAAGGACAGAGACACCACTTCAGGGTATCTACTAGCATAATCTAACACCACCAGTATATAGTTCTTCCCTGTGGAACTTGAGTACTCAGAGGCCCTACTATATTCAGATCTACCCTCTGAAATAGCTGCTCAATCACAGGCAAAAGCATCAACAGATCTTCGACCTTGTCCTCTGCCCTGCCTACCTTTTGACACTACTCACAGGTCTTCCAGTATCCTGTTACATCCTTTGCAATCTCAGGCCAATAAAAGTTCTGCAGAATACATCTCTTGGTATGCTTTATGCCTCTATGACTCACAAATGGAATGTCATGGGCTATGGCTAGAAGTGCCAAATGGTAGGCTCTGGGCACTACCAACTGCTGTATTACCTTACCTGCTATCCCTTCCTCAGGAGTCCACTCTCTGTACAGTAACCCTTTGTGCCAGTATACAGACTCCCCTTTTCCTTTGGCATCAGGTGTCTCCATAGCTACCTCCTTCAAGCTTCATAAGGTAGGACCTGAAAGCTGAGCCTGTCTCAACTCTATCTTTGCAACCATTCCCAGCTTCCCTTCCACAGGAAGCATAGTATCTTCCAACAGTGGTGCCTCACTATTAGTCTGGTACTACTATTCACTTTTGTTCTTGCAATCACCCTGTCCAGTGGAACATCATCACCTAACAGCAGCTGTAGCTCACTTTCAGGCTCACTGCTACAGTGTAGCTCCCTTTCTGAAATAGCCACATCACCAGCCTCACTTCAGATGTGGGTCTGTCTGGGTGTCCTCCAGGGCACCAGACTTACACACCTGTCTCGAAGCCTGACTGTGTGTAATTGCATGCACACAAGGTACTGCATTATCAAAATCATTCCCTGTCAAGACATCTGCAGGTATATCCTCAAACACAGCTACCTGTTTGCTTCCTTTTCCAACCTCCCAGCCAAGGTGAACCCTGGCCAAAGGTATTTGGAATGGGGTCCCTCCTAAAGCTCTTGCTCCTCTTTAACCACCACATGGTTCACAATAGTAATGTCAGAGGCTTTGTCTCTCTTAGCAGCAGCCTGTCTTCCATCCACTAAGATAGGATACAGACTCTGGTGATAGTTTGGTACCCCTGTTGTCTCCAGACAACTTACTACTAGCACAATGTTATTCCCACTTACTTGATGGTTGCCTCACTTTTTGTTCCCCACCTTGCTTCAGTGGATATTTGTATGCTACATGGCCCCCCTGGTTATACTTAAACATCTAACCCATGATCTTGGCTGTGAACTTGTGGCTTCACCTGTTAAAGGTAGATTCTTTTAGGGTAGGGTGATTTAGGCTGCCCACCATGGGTTCCCTTATATCCACATGCAGTACTGGGTATCCCCTTCTTGTGCAGTGATGCCCTGTTTGCTATGTAGAAATCCCGTTTTTCCTCAGCTTGTCTGCAGAGCTACACTCCTGGTGTTCTAACCAAATTCTCATGTCCTCAGGCAAAGTATTAAAGGCTTGTTCCCTCACCAAAATGTCTGCCAGCCTTTGAAAACTAATAACCTGATGCCCACTCACCCACCGATGAAAATAAGTGTTTAACTCAGCAATAAAATCACATATACTTTCACCTTCCTAACTTACAAAAGTTCAATATACATTGCTCTACTCTAGTTTAAACAATCAGTATCAGAAAATTTAGAAACAGTAGTTACACCTTTACCATGGAGTAAGGGAATCAGCAACCATACCCAGAGCTCTTGGTCAACATATACTGTTTATATACTCGTTCAAATATATGAATAAAACTATCAATGTCACCCCCCACTGCAAATAGTGGAAGAACTTTACTGTCCTTTATTGCTATTGGGGTCTGGTTATTCACTTCCCCATTACCTCCATGACCCAGACAAAGAGTTAACATCTTCCTCTCGTGCTGTCACTGCTTCAGTTTTTCTTCAGCCTCAAACTCTGCAGTTCCTCATTTTCTTCAATCTCCAAATGCCGCAGTCTTTCATTTTATTTGATCTCTAAATGCTACAGTCTCTCTTCGGTCTCCAAATTTTGCAGTTTCTCTTCAGTCTCCAAATGTTTGCCCTCCAGTTCAAGTCTCTTTAACTCCAGATGGATTTTTAAATCCTCTGAGGAAAAGGTGAACTGTCCTGTTTCTGAAGGCTGCACGGCCCCAACAACAGACTAGTTGTCCTCCTGGGCACTAGTCTACATCTGAAATTAAGGCTAAAATCATTTCCTCTTTAGTTCAGTTAGCATGAACCAGTCCTTTTGCTTTACACACCTTGGCCAACTGGTTCTTTGTCGGCATATCATAATCCTCTGCTGACATCTTTGCCTGTTTTCTCTGACTAAACTGAACTAACAAAATGAACAAAACTGTTGTGAAAATAAAACTCTGCATGTTTACCTTGTGACTGTTGAGAGTACATACACACACCTTCAGTAACAACTGTCCACAGGTGACTGAATTCCAATTAATATCCCACCACTGTGGGCAATATGTGATGGCCTCTCTTTACCAGAGGCCAGTAATGAAGGAACCTCAGTCCTCACCAGTAACCTTGGTGAGAGATGGTCACTAAAAACAGGAATGAATTTACAGAGTATTTTCAAATGCAGGTGTCTGCATCAAACACAGTTTCCCCAAGAGCACACAGGGAACACATTCCATTGTGACTACTGGACTCTCTGTCTCTCCAGACCTCAAATAAGACTCACTTTGGAACACCGTGTCACAATTCCAAGTAGCAGAAGCACCCACATGTGGGTATTTGATTTTCACACACACACTCACACACACACACACACACACACACACACACACACACACACACACACACACACACACACACACACACACACACACACTCATGGGAAAGGCTGGTATAGATTTAATAGATGTATACCTTCTGCACAGACTCTAAGGTAACATCACTGCCACCAGTCAACCACTGTCAGGTTCATACAAGGGTATCCAATTATACAGAGTAAAATCAATACTAACATAAATGATAAAGGGTAACCAAAGCAGCCAGGCTTTT
>NC_056744.1:451680339-451755339 GCF_019279795.1 Protopterus annectens | reverse complement strand
AGAAGTGACTGTTGAGAGCTGGACACTTCCCTCCATTGTCTAAGAAGCAAGTACAGGCTGTTTCATTTGTAAAATGTCCTTAAAGTTTCTCTCTAAATGCTGGTAGAGCGGCTTGTTGTTTGACTACAGGAGGGAGTTTGTTCCAAACTGAAGTTTAGAGAAAGCCCTTTTACCTACTGTAGCTTTAAAATATCGTCTGTCTAGATATAGGAAGTTGTCCTGGTTGTCTCTAAAGGAGCAGCTTTGTTGCCTAAACTGAAGTTTAGACTTAAAAGTGGAACACTGATCTTGTGTGGTGTGTCATTTATTTATTTATTTTATTCATTTGACATTTGTTTACCATGAAAGTCTGACTGGGCATAGAACACATTTTCGGTGGAGACCTGCTGAGAAAAGCTCCAGTAATAGGATGTGTAATACATGCACAATAATACACAATTTGTAATACAAGTGTGATGACAGAAGCGACACATTCTGCAAATGAAGTGGTAGAAGAAACAACAGTAGAATATTATCACTTATAAGTGTTTGCAGTTTTCTTTAACTAACTGGTCAACATTACTGTGTTTCTACAACGTCTACAATTTAGGATTGCAGATGAGTCATTACTGGCAAGAGATGGAGATGACAATGGACAATATAGAAGATGAGAACAGAAGAGTGATCGGAAGGTAAGAGGAGAAAAGAGGAGTAAAAGAAGAAGAAAAAGAGCAGAGGATGACCAGAAGAAAAGAAAAAGAATTAAGATGGTGTTTTAGCCTGGTGTGATACAAGTGCAGAGCCGGGATTGGGTGAAAAACTGTTTTAGTGAATGTTTAAACAAGTGAGTTCTAGATATCAATCTAAAGTCCACTGGGATATTGTTCTAAGCTTTGGCCACTGACTTTGAGTATAGAGAGTGTCTGGAGAACTTTTTGGGTTTATAACTTGTAAGCAGTTATTTTTTGCAGGAGTGAAGGGGACAGTTAGGTAGGTAATGATTAAGATAAGAGCTAACAGCAGGGCAAGGAGTTGTGTATCATTTTGTGTGCCTGGAGAAGTTTAGAGAGGTAGCTTGAGTCAGATTAAGGATATGTGTGCAGTGCAACAATGGGAACTGTATGGTAAATTTGTTACAAACCTAACACTTTTTTATAACATAATTCTAGTTGGATTGTTATACTGACTTTTTTTTATCTATAAAACATTCCAAGTATTTGTTGCATTTTTTTTATAGAATTTTAAATATGAAGGTCAAAGTTAAGTTGGCCATTCATTATTATGCCTAGTAGTTTGGTATGGGAATTGACTTCTACAATGGTACTATTTAATGACGAAATTTTAAATTTGTTTTTGTTCGGTGTTAGGAAAGAATAAGAGCAGACTTTTTTGGGTTGAGGAATAGTTGATTATCATTTAACCAATTTTCAATGGAGTTGAAGGTATCTAGTGTAATGGTTTGTTAAAGAGGGAGATTGTCTGCTGAGCAAATGAGAGTGGCATTGTCTTGTATTCTATCAGAGAAGCATACTGGGAAGATGTCTGAAGGCTGTTAATGAAAATATTAAAAAGAAGGGGGTCACGGATGAAGCCTTGTGGGACCCCAGTGTTTACTGAGAGGAAATGAGAGAAGGCATATAACAATTTAACAGACTGACAATGATTACATAGTTGTAACGTGAAGTCACAAACTATCCAATAAGTGCCACGGCCCTTTTATAACCTTGCGCTATCGAAATAACCATAAAAATCCGCAAAGTGAATCCAAATGGAAATCAGCAACACAGTACCAAAAAAATAGAAGAATCCTGGTGGAATTGAGCACACTGGATAAAAGGCTCGAAACAGATACAAACTGAACAAGTAAATCAATATCCTTTATTCCAAGGAAGAACAACGATACAAAACGGTAAATGCACTTGAATAAAAACAATAATCAATCAGATGAGGTTAAGCGCTTTCACCCACTACAACTCATGGGCTTCATCAGAACCTTTTAAATAAAATAACACAATCCTTTTAAAAGAAATTAGGCGCCAAAAGGAAGCAGAAACTGGTAAAAAATCCTGTATAGCAAATTCCGCCCCTACGCTTATACACAAATCATTTAATTTAAAATTGGTGCCAACAGGAAGCTAAAAAAGATACGCAGTTTCCTATACTCTATCCTATGCAATACTCCACCCCTAAAAAGCGAAACTGCACTTAATAATACTTCAATATGTGTACAATATCTATCAGTGTTGTTCGTGCAAAATATTCAGCAATAAAATTCATCACTAATAACCATACTCGAGCATCCATATCAAATTGATTTAAAATAAACACATTATCCAACAAATAAATAAATAATTGATCTATAATATAATATTTACAAAAATTCCTATAATAAAACGATGTTTCTAAAAATATCTTCACCTATACTACCTAACAAAATGTAAATATAATATAATATTACCTATTACTACATTAGTAAACAATACAATGAATATACATATGTAAAAAATCAACAATAAATGTACATATAAAATAAATGATAAATAATAAACAATCGTGTGCAATATTCTAAAATTGGTTTGCAAGAAATAAAATCGTTAAGGCCAGGGTAAGTGGTGGCATCTAATAAAAGTTGCCACCAAACCTCTTTAAAACTTAACAATGTTTTATAATCACCACCTATAGAATCTACAGTAATAGTTTCAAGAATAGCAAACTTAAACTTATGTGTTTCATCGGTAGAATTTATATGCCGATATAGTGCGTTTGTTACATCTTTCTTGTGAATACTATAAATATGGTCATAAATGCGTTGTCGAAAACAACGCTCAGTTTTACCTACATAAAAACATATGCACTCACAACATTTGGCAATATAAATTATCATCTTAGCCCTACAATTCCCATATTTGGGTTTAATGATGGTATGAGTCTCATTTTGAATAATCAGTTTTTTGTCTTCTAGAATGTGCTTACACTGGTTGCAGTAACCACATTTATAGATATGAATTAGTTCATTAGACCTCCTATCCCTTTGCTTTTTCCTGGGAATCAATACATTTTTTATATTTTTACCCATTTTATATGTAATTCTTGTTTTTTTCCCCATTATTTGTATTAATTTGGAATCCTGGGAAATCAGGTACCAAAATTTGTTATAACTTTATCAACTACTGGATTATATAATAATATTAAGGATCTATGATGACCGTTGGAAAGACTACCGCCTCCTTTATCAACTTTAATCATATGTCCAGTTTCAAATCCCTTTCCCAATAAAGGACAGTATTTCTTGTCCCTTTCCTGAATGACATAATTACCAATAGTAATTAAGATTTTTGACTGGATAACCTCTGTCAACAAACAATTGCGTAATAAACTCAATTTCGCTTATCAATACCTTAACGTCAGACGTCATACGCGCGGCTCTAATAACTTGTCCTTTGTAAATATTGTGTTTCATATTTAAAGGATGACAGCTGCTATATTCCAAGTAATCATTGGTAAAAGTGTTTTTCCTATATATTTTTGATTGAAAGGTTGAATCTTGCTTATATATATATCCAAATATGCAATCCCCTCAGTATTATATGTAAACGTGAATTTGAGATATTCACTGGTGGTATTTAGATACTTTAAAAATGTATCTAATTTTTCCATACTGTCATCCCATAAAATGTACATATCATCCAGAAACCTTGAATAATGTCTGAGGTATTTAAAATATTCACAATGGAAAAGGGTGGTGCCAAACCTAAGCAAATACTTCCTATTAAAACATATTCTTCTGTTACAAACAGCTCCCCACATAATAGACAAGGGGCTGGTTCTAAAGGTATTGTTTCTAATCAACCAGCCAGTCATGATTTGCAGTTTAACAAATTTTTGACTACTGACTATAAATTTGATAAAGTTATTACAGGTCAAAAGGACATTCAGAATTCCCAAATTACTTGGGGTGTCTTAAAGACATGATTTTTTTACTTGGTAAAAAACATAAAACCATCAATGGAATTAAGGCTGACAATGCTTATTTACGTAAGAGCCATTGTGCTCTGATATCATCAGAGTGGATAATAGGTATACATATAAAAACTTCAATATCTACAATTTTTCTAGTTTGGATATACACAAGACTCATTTTGAGGTTGGATATGAAAATTATGCCCATGTGTCTTAGATTTCACAAGACACCTATGGGTATAGTCATTTCTGTCAAAAGTGTAATTGAATTTAACACGTTTTTTGACCAATATGGGTTTAACTTTATGAAAATTCTTATTAAATATAATGATGAAAGATTAAGTCAGTTGATACACAAGACTGAGGAGTTAAATATGAAGATTACTTGTGATTTATTATTTTCAGACTGGGAAAGGTTGTACAAGAAACAATATAATTTGGCAGACAAGTGGGTAGAAAATATATGTATTAGGAAACAAAAGAAATTAATAAGAGACAGTGAACAGTACAAAAATGGTAAGGCGTATGATTGGCATATTTATAAGTATAGAAATGGTAGTTTACAAGGTAATAAAGTTAATTACCTATATGAGACAGATCAAGAGGATTATAGGAAATATAATTCCCATTTTCAGAGGGTGGATTTCAAAAAAGGGAAGTCGTATTGGAATATTTACCAACAGGATCATTGGTCAACTTGGAAACCCAGGCAGAGACAGTGGGGGGACAAAACACTATGGAGTGAAAGAAATTAATTGAGCCATTGTGCTCTGATATCATCAGAGTGGATAATAGGTATACATATAAAAACTTCAATATTTACAATTTTTCTAGTTTGGATATACACAAGACTCATTTTGAGTTGTTATGTAAAGGTATGAAATTTATTCCGAATACCCATTTTTGTGTGGTTGATGTTTTATGTGAATTAAAACAATTCATTAGAAAAATTAATTTAGGAATATTCTTTAATGACAAAAACAATATTGAAAAGACTATATTAAAAAAACTATGACAATTGTTTGAAAGTCAAAAGTACGTTCAAACCTCCGAGTCATCCGAAGGTTGACTTATATAAGAAAGGAGTAACTAGAGAAATCTATCGGGTATCTAGAACTATAAATTATAATATTATTAATAATTTATCTAATGAAGAAAGAGAGACTCTCAAGACTCTACAGGATAATTCAAATATCAGAGTGATGAAACTGGATAAGGGGGGTGGTACAGTGATATATGACAACTTAAAATATTTCAAAAGAATATATGACATTTTATAACACACGGGGAATTACAAAAATATTTCCATCAATGAGATAAACATAGCTTACCGACGTATTGATTCCTATTTAGAGGAATTTTATATAGATGGTAGAATTAATAAGGAGACTTACAATTTTTTTACAAGTTAAGTACCCTAGATTAGCGACTATTGTTAGTATTCCTAAAATACATAAGAATACCATGGACCCCCCTTTCCGGCCAATTATATCTGGTAGTAAATCTAAAACATTACCTATGGGAAAATATATAGATTGTTCACTTAAACATATTTATAGTAAATTTCCCCATATGGTAAAAGATTCTTGGGAATTTTTGGGAATGTTCCCCATGAATATTAACACTGATAATTTGTTTTTTGTTACTGTAGATGTTGTTGATCTTTTTTCAAGTATACCAAAACAAGCTGGTTTGGACGCTTTTTGTAATAGCATTACATCATTTGCTAATCTTACTTGGGAACAGACAAGTCTCATTATGGAGTTGATGACTATAGTGTTAGAACACAATTTTATATATTTTGAAGGGGAGTACTTCAAGCAAACCAGGGGGGGTAGCTATGGGTGCTGCTTGTGCACCCATCTTTGCCAACCTGGTTATGCTTGATTGGGAACTCACCACCCTTTTCCATTGTTAATATTTTAAAAACATCAGACATTATTCAAGGTTTCTGGATGATATGTACATTTTATGGGATGACAGTGTGGAAAAATTAGATACGTTTTTAAAGTATCTAAATACCACCAGTGAATATCTCAAATTCACGTATACATATAATACTGAGGGGATTGCATATTTGGATACATATATATATATATATATATATATATATATATATATATATATAAGCAAGATTCAACCTTTCAATCAAAAATATATAGGAAAAACACTTTTAACAATGATTACTTGGAATATAGCAGCTGTCATCCTTTAAATATGAAGCACAATATTTACAAAGGACAAGTTATTAGAGCCGCGCGTATGATGTCTGACGTTAAGGTATTGACAGGCAAAATTGAGTTTATTACACAATTGTTTGTTGAGAGAGGTTATCCAGTCAAAATCTTATCTACTATTGGTAATTATGTCATTCAGGAAAGGGAAAAGAAATACTGTCCTTTATTAGGAAAGGGATTTGAAACTGGACATATGATTAAAGTTGATAAAGGAGGCGGTAGTCTTTCCAACAGTCATCATAAATCCTTCGTATTATTATATAGTCCAGTAGTTGATAAAGTTATTTATATTATAAACAAATTTTGGTACCTGATTTCCCAGGATTCCAAATTAATACAAATAATGGGGAAAAAACAAGAATTACATATAAAATGGGTAAAATATTAAAAATGTATTGATTCCCAGGAAAAAGCAAAGGCATAGGAGGTCTAATGAACTAATTCATACCTATAAATGTGGTCCCTGCAACCAGTGTAAGTACATTCTAGAAGACAAAAAACTGATTATTCAAAATGAGACTCGTACCATCATTAAACCCAAATATGGGAATTGTAGGACTAAGATGATAATTGATATTGCCAAATGTTGTGAGTGCATATGTTTTTATGTAGGTAAAACCGAGCATTGTTTTTGACAATGCATTTATGACCATATTTATAGTATTCACAAGAAAGATGTAACAAATGCACTATATCAGCATATAAATTCTACCAATGAAACACATACGTTTAAGTTTGCTATTCTTGAAACTATTACTGTAGATTCTATAGGTGGTGTTTATTAAAACATTGTTAAGTTTTAAAGAGGTTTGGTGGCAACTTTTATTAGATGCCACCACTTACCCTGGCCTTAACGATTTTATTTCTTGCAAACCAATTTTAGAATATTGCACATAATTGTTTATTATTTATCATTTATTTTATATGTACATTTATTGTTGATTTTTTACATATATATATATATATATATATATATATTCATTGTATTGTTTGCTAATGTATTAATATGTAATATTATATTTACATTTTTGTTAGATAGTATAGGTGAAGATATTTTTAGAAACATCATTTTATTATAGGAAGTTTTGTAAATATTATATTATAGATCAATTATTTATTTATTTGTTGCATAGTGTGTTTATTTTAAATCAATTTGATATGGATGCTCGAGTATGGTTATTAGTGATGAATTGTGTTGCTGAATATTTTGCACGAACAACACTGATAGATAATTGTACACATATTGAAGTATTATTAAGTGCAGTTTCGCTTTTAAGGGGTGGAGTATTGCATAGGATAGAGTATAGGAAATTGCGTATCTTTTTTAGCTTCCTGTTGGCGCCAATTTTAAATTAAATGATTTGTGTATAAGCGTAGGGGGCGGAATTTGCTATACAGGATATTTTACCAGTTTCCGCTTCCTTTTGGCGCCTAATTTCTTTTAAAAGGATTGTGTTATTTTATTTAAAAGGTTCTGATGAAGTCCACGAGTTGTAGTGGGTGAAAGCGCTTAACCTTATCTGATCATTATTGTTTTTATTCAAGTGCATTTACCATTTTGTATCGTTGTTCTTCCTTGGAATAAAGGATATTGATTTACTTGTTCAGTTTGTATCTGTTTGGAGCCTTTTATCCAGTGTGCTCAATTCTACCAGGATTCTTCTATTTTTTGGTACTGTGTTGCTGATTTCCATTTGGATTCACTTTGCGGATTTTTATGGCTATTTTGATAGCGTAAGGTTATAAAAGGGCCGTGGCACTTATTGGATAGTTTGTGACTTCATGTTGCAAGTTTTTTCGTGGTTTTTATTCAATGATTACATAGTTCATAAACCAGTTAAAAGTAGAGATGGATAGACCTAAGGCAACCATTGGTGTGATGATTTTGAAAAGGAGAGTGATGAATAGCAGAGTGATCCTCCTGTTTGTGGGCAGCCAGTTCAGACCTTTAAGAATGTTACAGTGGTGGGCCTTGGGCTCTGCAAGCAGAACAGGTCTGTATATTTTATTAACTGTAGTCTGGATAGCCTGTGTGTTATCAATGGAGTGAGAAGTGGAAAAATGGGCTCTTTTTGAGTGCAAGGACATTTCTAACAAGGGATTGCGAAGGGAGGGTGAGAATGTGTATAAATCTTGTTGCACAGTTTCAAATTAATCAGAGTTATGTTCACTAACATTTTTGTGAAAGGTTAATTTTAGGGAGAGGTCAACAGTTAAGCTAAGTTTGTTCTGAGACATTATAGGAATACGGTTTCTAGTGTTATAAAATAATTTACTGTGAAGGGGTAATCTCTGTCTAGTGGCAAATACCATAACATTGGATTAGGTAAAATTGACAAATAACCCATTTGTGTGCACCCAAGTACAGAGAATGGAAAGTAAACTTAGTGCTAACTCATTAGATCTGAGTACACCTCCAGGCACATCTGCAGTTACTTCCTACTGCTCCTCTAGGTGTCACATATAGCTTCTTCATATTTGCATTAATAAATCCAAATCCATGCTACATACAAGGTATCAGAACATTTTATCTTGAAGTATATATGATGGCAAACACAATTTCATAGATATTTGACCTCTGTCAACGAGTATTTGTTAGAACTGTAAGGGAATAACTTCATTTTTTTAAAGGCTCAAACCACACCCAATGGGACTTAAAGGACACACTCAAAAGAGTTGTACTGGAGGGAATGAGTTAACATTAAGAAGGCAGCACTCAGTAGACATCATCCTAGACCTTGCATGATTTGGCCTATGTTCATTATATCAATGCAATATCAAGGTATTGCAAGGTGAAGCTATCTAGGTTTGTGAACATATCAAACAAATATTCAAAGAAGGAAATTAAATCATTGGGTTTATTCACCCAAGGATACAAATGCGCAAACAGTGCATCTCTTGGTAAGATTGTTGATGTCATCCCCTCTGTCCCAAAGCACCATAGTTTTCCATAGTGGTTTAGTGGTTCCTTCTTGGAGACTAAGTATTTCAGCCTCCACATTAATAATACACACAGTCAGTACCTCTGTTGACAACTCTAACCTGTTGAAGCAAACTTTAGAATCTTATTTTTAAGTTTATTGAAACTGCTTGTTTACATTGAATAATTTTAATATAGCGAGAAACACAAATAATAGTAGCAGTTCAGGTAGGGTAGAATCAATAAATAAGATAATCACTAACTAAGGCAGACCCCCTGAATTCGTAGATTTTAAGAGACTTCATGAAATGTTGTCAGTAAGGCACATCCTTATCCAATGACAAAATAAGTTTCACAAGACTACTGTATGGAAAATATTGTTCAGGTCACATTCATGCAGTTTCTTGTCAGATGAGTAGAGATGACTGACCAGACAATAAGGCATTTATTGCTCAACTGGCCTTGATTTTGACAGAGATTTCTGATCTTGGTTTATATTTTTGCATTGTCCCTCATAACATTTTTGATTTTCACATCAGTCACTTAGTCACTGAGGATTACAATTAAGTGACCAAACCCTCTACATAATTTCTCTGTTTTTAGTTTTTAGTTGTGAAACTTAGAGAATTTCTCTGTAATAACTGTACTCTCATACTCTGTATAAATCATTTAATGCTTTTAATCATTATTTTTCTATAATCATTGCTATTTTTATGGAGCTTTTCTCCATGGGAATCCATTGAAATTGGAACTCTGTGCTCAGTTGGACTTTCTGAGTAAATTAATATATAATGACAATTATTACAGTTTATAGTTACTAGGCTAGCTACCCTTGTGGCCCATATTAAGCTTAGCCAATTTCCTTTTTAAAGGTGAGAATCAAACCTGGTACTTTGTGTTTGGGAAGTAAACATTGTAATCATCATACCAACCCCTAACCCTTTAAGAGGTCTGAGGGAATCAAACCCTATTTCACAGGAATTAAATCTTGCAACCTGAACCTTTGCACCAGCTGTCAAAACTTTATATTGCTAAAAAAATGCACATTGATGCAAACATTTTGTTCTGTTTATTTTTTAAAGTGATTTAGAGTAAAATTTAAAAATGTTCTTGGTTTTGGGTTTTTGTCCCCCCATTACTTCTGGCATTGTCAAGCATTCTTGAGTAAGGGCTGTATGGTAAGTCATGAGAAATTCTTTAAGACGCATGCATGCTCTGCTAGGCATGGCACATTAACTTAACATCAATATCTTCAAGATGACCCTTAGTGCCAAAAACCACTGTAAGATTAAAATAGTTATGCAGTACAGAAACGTGGCTATCAACTGTCTGATCATAGAGGTTTATACTTGTTGAAATCATTTAAGGCAACTTTAAGAAGCCTACATTAGGGAGCATTACAGTGCCCCAGATGAGATGGTATAGACTTACAAAACTGGGAGTAAATCACTATGCCACCCACTAGATCACCAACTGGCTCACAGATAGTACACAGACAGCAAGGATAGGGGAACTCTGCCTTTATAAAAAGGCCAATCACCAGCAGAGTTCTTCAGGGCTGGGGCCACTCCTTTTCATATCCACTTTTCAGAAGTAAAAGCTAACATTAAAGTCTCTGCCTGATCAAGTTTGTGGATGTCTGTAAGTTCAGCACAATTATAAAGGCCCCAAAAGGCATTAATATTTTCCAAGAGTATTTGTTGCATACTAATAATTGGTGTCACAGCCCTAGTCTAAAACTAAATGCTACAAAATTCATAATAGTATCTTTTTACAGAGCTGGCCTCCCCTGAAAATTACCACATAAACAATACACCACTAAGAGTAGACCCAAGGATTAGGGACATAGGAACGTATGTGAACATTGAAATGGCCTTTGCCTAACTACCATGTGTCTACTGTTGTATAAAAATCATTCTATATTGTGTAAGGTATCGTATCCTTGTCCAAAAATGCCATTGCCCTGTTGTACTTAGTCTTCTTTAGACTAAACATTTAGTACAATGCTCTTTTTGATATGTACCTTACCAGGCATATGAAACAACTGAAATGTCCATAGAGGTTCCTTATAAAAGGAATACAAGACATTAACTACATGGAATAAGCAGACCACCTCAACCCCTTATCTTTATACTCAGTCTCCTATAGATTGCCGAGATGAGATCTGTGACTACCTTATAAGGCATCATCTGATAGAGGGACACAGTTGCTGCACATCAACAAGTCTAAAAGCATTAGAAATACCTGATCCAAGGACCTAAACCTTGTTTGTAACATAAATAGAACATGTTGCAGGGACAGATATGTGTCCCAGAGACTGCCTTTGCTGTTAGAACAAGCTTCCCATCCACATGAAGCAGAGTTTGTCCCTCACCCTTTTCAAATGTAACCTGGATCAGTGGATGGAAAATCAAAAATTTACCCCTGGACTCACACTTATTACCTATAGGATACAGGCAGCTTGTAAACATTCTGCCATGCAAATGCCTGTTTATCTTATATTTTGCTATTCTCTATTTTACAGTCAATCAGATGCAGATGAAGCTAGCTGTAATCAAAAGGTTTCTGTTTCATCAATCTGCTGTTCAGTAGATACTGAATATAACCTGGTCAGAAGTAATTATCAGAAAATAGTTCAGCCTTATCTGCCCAAATAATTCACTCATCATGGCCATTATTCAGAAAGTTTGAAATTGCTTATCCAAGAATTCACTGTATTTCTGTTCCTGAGTGTAATATTGACAAAACTTGGAAACACATAGTGCGCTAAATTTCTGCATGCCTTTGGTTAGAAAACAGGAAAGCTTATTGCAAAACAGAGAAAGAAAAAAATTCAGTCTGTTACTATAGCAGACATATTTGTACAGATATGCCTGCTGGTCTGGTTAAGTTAATTTCGTATTTAAAAGGTTAATTAGCATAGGGATTGGGTTAGGAGTTAGGAGGTAAGGAGCGTGTGAGGTAACTGATAAGAGAAGGATGTTTGGAACACAAGTATTGAATTTCATTTGCTTAACTCAATTGACCAGAGTTATTGTTTCTGGCAGTTTTCTATAGTAGCAAGGTACGTATGGCGTTCACATTAGGTAATGGGTAAGTATTAAGTGTCTAGGTATATTATTAAAAAAAGTGTGATATAGTGCTACTTCTTAATCACTTTGGGTGCCAAACACCAATGCGTAGGTATCATGATAGCATTTTTGTTCTGGCAGTGACTCACTGCTAGCTGGTAGCATTTCACTAGTACAACCCTGGGTCCATCTTCTACACTTATCAAAGACAGGTTTTAGGAGCTAGCAGTAAGGACCACATAGCATTTTTAGCTTAGGAGCAGTTAAGTGTGGCAGTATCATTTTAAATTGGCAACCGTTTGATGTTTTAGTGTCTAGCTGTCATTCTTTGATTTCATGACTACAGGCAGGAAGATAGGGTCATGCACACTGCTGTGCGGTGGCAGGCCGGGGTGGTATTTAAAAAAATTTTGGACTAGGTTTACATTTTTAGCCATCATTAGAGATAGCTTTGGCATACACATTCAGCTTTTACTGTTTTGTGGCCTCAGTTCATATATTTCGAAGGTATGGAGGTTAAGAAGCATTGGTAGTGCATGGCTTCTATCCAGATTAACATAATTGCTTATGTAATACCCAGCTCAACACGGGGTGGGGGGTGTCATGTTACACTTGGTTGGTAGGGCCATGCATGCCATTCTGAAGTTTTAAGTTTGTGCAGCAAATTCAGGTTACAAAGCTGGGGTTGAGGTTTCTGGACAAAGCTAAACTTAATGGGGGGGGGGGCATTCTGCATATCTGTACAGTTGAGAGGCATGTTGCAGGAGTTTCTCTGTCTGGGTGGGAAGGATGTTTGTAATAATGCTGCATATCAGGTTTATTAGGCCACTTTTAATGTAGTTCTTGCAATGGGCTCAAAGAGTGATGGTTGAGTTAGTGCTTATTTATGGCTAATTGTTTTACAGCACCATCAGCCTTTGTAAAGGGGTTATATGTGACTGTTTGGCTATAATGATGTTTTTTCCTCTAGGCTAGTGGGAGATTTAAGTAAATAAGAGGTAATAAAGAATAGTACTAAAATATATAAGTTAAATGAAAATAATTATAGGAAGAGAAATGAATAATTAATTTGGGATTTAGCGGCTCATGTATGACATGCTATCCATTTTGCTTTTTACAGAATGGTAGATGTTACTACATTGAAAGATTATTGGATCAGAGTCAGAGCACCTGGAGCCAAGTTGTACTGAGGTACAACCTTAGACAAAGCAAGGATGTAGATGTTAGAGAAAGCAGGAAGGCTGTTGGACCTGTGTGAGACCATGACAGATACAGGAGAGATCACATGAGAGTGAATCCACATGGGATGGTTGAGAACACTGCTGCACTTCTTCAGTCACCTGCATGTAATCATTGTGCCACTGAGGAAGAAGGTGGGGATTTAGATGATAGATTCTCATGGTTTTTACAGAAGCTGATGAGGGAGACTGGACAAGATTGCAGGAGTTGTTAGGATCAGGGGAAGTAATGTAGCAGTCAGATGAACACCTGACAGGTGATATATTGTGTGAGGCTCAAAAGTCAAGGACTTTCGGTGTTGGCCATCATCGGACAATTTAGAGGTATTGTCAGGGCTGTTGGGTTTTAATGTTACACCTACACATGGTGTGCCATTGGAAGTTATGGGGGCTCAATCTGTATTCCTTTTAGAGTCAAGTTTGATTATAATGCTGCATACACCCATATAAGTTAAAAAAAAAGATTTGGCAAGGGAAATATGTGTCCACTTTTGAACTGATTGACGCAGATGGTGTACAATGGCTGGCTGAGGCTGAAGACCCAGAGTTCAAGAACCTAGCATCAATAATATCAGGTTTGGGAAAGAGAAAGTTAGGAAGGTATAGGGTCAATACTTGGGATAAATGGGTCCTTGGCTTTGTTTATTTTACGGTAGTTATTTGGAGAAGAATACCAGTCAAACCCCACAACTGTTGGTTTATTTAATGATGATAAGAGAAGGACAGGTTTTTTTTGGGGGGATGCCTGGTTATGGTATATCCAGAGTTTTAGGAAACTAAAGGCTGTAGATAAAACACTCAAGCAGGAGTCAAGGCACATTGATACTTGGCTTGGCATGATGGTAGATAAAGTAGGGTGGCACTGTGAGCTGGAGTGCTTGACAATGAGTATAAAGCTGGTAGATTTTGAGTGTTAAGCATTTCTAAATGTACATTACCAAGCTACTGATTTAGCTAATTTGTGGAGGTCCTCATGGGGCAATGTCATGACAGTATAAGGAAAGTTCAGGAAGTTCAAGTTAGGTATATACTGGCAGATGAGGGTTGCCATGTGCAGGTTCCATTAGATGGCAGTGGAATTTTCAAGGAGTTAGGAGTCAGTTGCCTTTTCAAGGGCAGCCTAGGTCAGCTTATGCATTCTCGCGTTAATGCTACTGCCCTTTCTGCATCATTGGGAGATTATCCCAATAGAGCAGAGGCAGGAGAGTTAATTTTAGGGTTTACAGTTGCTTTTTCAGTATATTAACCATAAGGTTTTGACAGAAGGATAGTTTGTTCAGATTGTGTGACAAGCTTTAGTATGTCAGGCTGTTAAGGTGGAACATTTTTCAACTCATTCTTTTTGGATATGGACAGCTTTAGATTTGACATTAGACTGATGTAATAAAGAGAGCTAGCACATGGGTTTATTCGGTGGTTAAACAGTCAATAATATGACCTCATGGCAGCATGTCAGGATGTGACCCTTTGAAATGAGAAGTGATCTTGTGTAGTTATAGAGGTATGTGGTGGCATCAGTTAGCTGGTAAGGTTTATGACTTATGTTTAGATTAGGGTGAGATTATACTACTGTTTCTTCATTTAGGTGGTAATGATCTGGGTGCAGTGCCAAACAGAAGATTATAGGTTCAGTTAGTGTCTTTAAGGCATAGATTTGTGAAGATTTTGTTTTTTGGTCTGAAATA
Organism: Protopterus annectens; assembly: GCF_019279795.1. Taxonomy (NCBI): domain Eukaryota; kingdom Metazoa; phylum Chordata; order Ceratodontiformes; family Protopteridae; genus Protopterus; species Protopterus annectens. The sequence continues at coordinate 451,740,249 of NC_056744.1, read as the reverse complement.
ATAGTTGGTTGGTTTAGAGGTAGGCGTGGTCTTTAAAAGCCATTGAGACTCCCTCTCCACATCAAAAAGAGTACCGCATTATCCCTTTATAAGTACAACCTGGATGCTGGATAGGAAACAGAAAATACACTCCTGGGATTCCATCTGTGTCCCTGCTGGACAGGGGCTCTGGGTGCTGACTTGTCTAAACATAGGCTAAACTCTTGACTAGGCTTATAAGGCCTTAGGGCCAATAGCCTAGTTACCTCCCATGATCATATGTGTTAGCCTGATGTGCTGAAACACAGAGAATCACAGCAGCATTTTCTTTGTATACAAAAGTGTTGCCTTACCTGTAATTAGCAAAAAAGGATCCTTCATGGTTTAAAGCTGATGTGGTACATATGAGTGATGTTGGTCTCAATCTGATTAAAGTGAATACTATCTTGTTGCTTAAGGAAATGTTGCAATGCCTTTAATTTTCAGTTGGTTAAAGAATAAAGGGAGAACATAAGTACAGGCTGGTGGGCAATTTTAGAGGGGTCTTTGGGTGGGACCCCCCCCCATTTCCTCCTATGTTTCACAAAGTTGTTTAAGGTATAATTTAGAGTGAAAGCTGGCATGCGAGTTAGATGGTACAATGCAGACATGTAGGACTCACCTTAGTATCTCATTTGGTGAAGAAAACCTGAAAAGAGTACTACTTTCCTGCATTTTTATGGACAGAACAAGGATCTAGCACCTGGCACAGGAGTAGAAACCATATTCTTCTTATCGTATCAACATCAAGGTTAGATATGCGGGGCGGCACAGTGGTGCAGTGGTTAACATTGTCACCTCACAGCAAGAGGTTCTCTGGTTCGATTCTCAGCTGGGGTGCCTTCTGTGTGGAGTTTGCATGTTCTCCCTGTGTTCGTGTGGGTTTCCTCCGGGTACTCCGGTTTCCTCCCACATTTCAAAGACATGCATCTGAAGCATTTCTCCCCGGGCCTCCACTGAAAACAGGCTCTGTGGAACCTAGTCGGACATTCCCGGTCAACAAATGTTAAATAAATAAATAAATAAAAATAAATTATGCATTTGGCCAAGTCATTGGACTTCAGAAGACATATTCCTAGGTGACAGCAAGCCTGAACTTGCAAACTTGGGCTTTAGTACTAGCATGCATCTTACCTGCTTGTAAATCTGATAACATTGGTTATTTTGAGTTTTACACGATTTTTGAACAATATCAACCATCTAAAAAGTGTAAAGTGCTTTTCACAGGTGACCATCAAGAATCTAAATACCCAATACTACACTAGGAAAGTAGTAGGATGGACTTGGATACTTCCTTATTACGTGGCACAATATTATTACTGTCAGACAAGTCATGTTTCATGTTTCAGGCTGACCTGTAGGCACCCTAGCATGTTATCTAGCCCCACCTTGAGAACTTGTTTTTGGGAGATTTGAGGTGGGAAGTATAGTTATGGGTATATTGTTAAGGACCAAGTCCAGGACTTTATCACCCCTGGCTGTTGTGCTGACAAGCTGATCCAATGAGTTTGTATTGATGAATTACAGAAATCACTGATCATGCATGTTTGAGGATATATAACTCTCCCAGTTTAAGGGGGGAGATATTGAAGTCTCCTAGAAGAATAGTGTTTGACTTAATAGACAGGAACGCCATACAAGTTATGTAATAGCTATGAGCTGAGGGTAACAAAAGGGGGATCTTGTAGTTAGTTGATATATTATACGGAGGCTTGTTTTGTTAATAGAAAGTTGGACATGGAGGAGTTCCAGGTTGTCATCTTGTAATATGAGAATAATAATTAAGTGTTTTTTTATGAATATTGATACCCAGCCACCTTTAGTGCCTTTGTCTGATGTGGAGAGCCTGGATGGGTAATAGACATTGAAATCCTGCACTTATGGAATGCTTTCAATCTTTTCAAACCAGATGTCTGTGATGGTGTATATATTTATGTGTTCCTGGGTAAGGAGTGTTTGTAGGGAAGGTGTTTTGTTTTGCTTTGTTTTGTTTTTTTATTAAGGCTCCTACTATTAAACAGCGATACCTTGATATTATCCAGATTCTGTTTAGTTATGTTAGAGTCTTTAGAAGACTGACATTGCCTAAAAAATGCATAATGAGGATGGACAAGAATTTAGCCAATAGAATTGGAGGAAGAGGTGAAAGGCATCCCTAGTGAAGCAGTTATAACTGTTTGCCATTTCTTCCTATGCTGATATGTATTGTAGCTCTTTGAATGACACCAGAAACTAAGCCTATTGCCAAAATCCATAATCTTTTGTTCATATTGTGGCGTAATTCTTGGTGATAGTAGAATGCTGTCAAGGCTAGGCTCATACCTGTCTCAGATTCATATTTTGAGAGCTCCATTATTTCTGATTTCATATAGTCCAGGGAGGTACGTCTCAAGTCATTTACACCCATGTGTTCTATGTCTGTGTCATTTGTGTACTTGTGATGCAAGGACCAGAGTGTCTGTGTGAAGTGACAAATCCTGATGCCTGATAGGCAACTGACTGTGACCCAGTATTTATGCACCCTGGTGAGTTGTGCATTGGTATATCTCACTATGGACTCATCTATGAGTAATTTATTGGATTATGTGGCAGTTTGCTTTATGGGCTTTTGAACTGAGTCATTGCAAATCATAGATGTGTGTTCCATGGTGGGTGCTGCCTATGATATGTGTTTGTAAAACTGCTGAAGATGTTTCTTTCTTAGGTTATATTTAGGTGGCATTTGAGATTTACATAGTTTACTTTTAAGACCTCAGCATGTGTAGGTCTATGTGTTTGGTCTGAGCTGTGTGTTATTTGTTTGGTGTTGTGTAGGGTGAATAAGTTGGAAAATACTTTGCAAATAATTTGGAAAAATACATTACTGTGGCCAGAGAAAATACACAATAATTCAAAAACTGTAATTATAGCAACTTCCTATGTACATTAGAGTCATATTTAAAATGTGTTCCTTTGGATCTTTGTTCCTGATTACTTTTTTTGGTGGGGGGGACTGATTCTTGCATTAACTGGTTCAGCAGTTTATTATTAATTTTTATCACAACTGGATGAGCCACATGAAGCAAAGTAGCTGTAACTCACAGCAGCAGTTGCTTATGGATGAAATTACCTCATGCTCTTGTCATTTGTTCAATTTCAGTAGTCTGGCTTTGCAGAACTAGTGTGTATTTGTGTAAAATAATTTGGAAAAATACTTTACTATGGGCTTGAAAATGCATGCAAATTCAAAAATTGTTATTCTAGCAACTTATAAAGTATAGAACTGTCATATTTAATATATGTCCCTGATTTGGACTGTCCTTTATTTTTTAATTATTTGTTTAGCTTTGCCCCAGTATTTATGCCATAAGAGGTGAGAGGCTTATTTTTATCATAATCAAATAATGTGTACTAACCAAAATTGCAATAATTGTTGGGTGGGGTGGGCACTATTTGTGGATGAAAACAACTTAACCTTTTGTAATTTGTTCAGTTTAATAATCAATCTGATTTTTCAGGATTAGTGTGTATTTGTGTGATAAGCCGCGGTGGTACAGCGATAGCTTTGTTACCTCACAGCAAGAGGTTCTCCCGTTCGATTCTCGGCATGGCTTGGGAGTGCCTTCTGTGTGGAGTCTGCATGTCCTCCCCGCAGTTGGGTAGCGTTCGAAAGACATATGTGCGTAAATGGGAGTGCCTTCGTTGAAGGTTGGGCATCGAGCTGGCACCTCGGCGTTTTGTAAAAATCTACTGCCAATCATTAGTGGACCGGAGTTCCGCTGTAGTGACCCCTTACCGGGAAAAAGCTGAAAAAGACAAACAACAAGTGTGTATTTGTGTGAAAAAGTTGGGAAAATAGTTTAACATGGCTACTATTTGTATAAAACAAAGTTGGCATTACATAGCTTTCAACTCTTCCTAATTTTGCAAGTTGCAAAATGCCTCTGATTTTATCTCATATGTTTTGGCTATTCCTCATAAAATTTGAGGGTTTCTGGCAAATCACTGAGTATTTGCAGTCAGTAAATAATGACATATGTTTTGGTTTTATGTTTCATAGACTTTAGAAAATGCATGTTAGTGGAAAAATAACTAGTATACTAGCAATATGCTAGATAGATAGCCATATTTAAAATCTATGATTTTTCACCTTTATCTCTGGTTCTTTTGCTAAAAGGCTGAGGGGTATTATTTTATCACATTAAAGTGTATACAAGAAAGAGTCTATAATTTTTGGTTGTGGGCTGTCTGTGGATGAAGGTAACTTTCCTGCTTATTTGGCTAATTTTAAATAGTATGGTTGTGCTTTTTTTTTCTCTCACCAAGACTGTTAAGCTATTTATTTACCACTGTATCACCAAGGACATTGAAAGTGGTTTAAGAACCAGAGAAGATTTCTACCACTTTCAGGATGCAATTCGGTGACCACAGATGTATCAACCAGATAAACCAGGAAAGGTAATGAAAAAATAGAGTTTATTATTTTATTCTTATGAATTCTTTTTCTCTCAAACCTGTACCCACTAGCTACATCAAATCCCTACACTCTAAACTCAAACCTTGCTCAGCTTCTACTGACAACATTCCTTCCCTTTTCCTTCAGTTTGCTGCTGACTGTCTTGCTCTCATATCTATCTTAATCAACCGCTCCATTTTAGACTCAAAAGTCCCTTCTATATGGAAACAATTCTTCACTCTCTCAATACATAAATGAGGTAACTCCTCTGACATCACTAATTTTAGACCAATTGCCATCCTCTCTCCTCTCTCTAAAGTTCTAGAAAAATGCATACATAAATACGTTGTGCACTGCCTACTCTCTGTAAATCTGCTCACACCTACTCAGCATGGCTTCAGACCAAAGCATAGTACTACTACTGCCCTACTATCACTCCTTAATACTATAACCCTTGCTAGAGATAACAACAAACTTGTATCCTGCCTATTCTTACATCTCTCTAAAGCTTTTGACACTGTCTCTCACCCTCTCCTTCTGTAAAAACTAACCAACCTTAACTTCTCTGCTGCTACTGTTGCATGGTGTTCCAGCTACCTCACTGACAGATCTCAAGCAGTGAAGTGGCAATCTGCACTCTCCCCTCATCTCCCAGTTAAAATAGGTGCCACTCAGGGTTTCATCCTTGTACCACTACTTTTCAACATTATCACTAATCTTCTTTATTCTTCCTGTACTCAGTCTTCACTGGTCCAATATGCTGATGATTCTACTGTCATCAGTATTGCTGACTCTCCCTTAGGACTCATCTCTACAACACAGACTTCCTTTAACTCAGTAGAAAACTGGCTCTCTGATAACTAGCTTATCCTTAACCCCCCCCCCCCCAAAAAAAAGTAAGGTACGTTTTTTTCTTCCTAAAAACTACAACCACATTAAATCCACTTTCACAATCCTGCCCTTCAATAACACACATATAGTGGTGGAAACTAGCACTAAACTCCTTGGTGTCATCATTGATGACCAACTTAAATTTGATCTACACATTAACAACTGTATCAAGAAAACTCATCAGAAACTAGGGCTCCTCTACGCAACAAAAAGTTTCTCACCAGTGAAGCTAAAGTAACTCTCTCTTATGCCTACCTCTTACCCAGTCGATTATATGGCTCTCAAATTCTCACTTGCCTCAACTCCACACTCCTTGCCAAACTCGAATCTTCCTACAACAAGATAGCCACATTTTCAGCGGATCAAACTTACAAGTCACATCATTGTCTCTCACTCAAACACCTTAACGGGTTAGAACTACCTCACCAGCTTCTTCTCCCTTAACTCCTGATTATCTACTCTATCCTTTATCACCCTTCTTACTGCCTTACCCTATCATCTGTCATCTCCCACAATTCACCTGCTAGATCCCTCCAGACTTCTCACCTAGATCTGCTACAAATCCACAAACCTAAAACTATGAAAAGATGCATTCTCTATAGATATAATCCTTCCAAGGCCTGGGACAAACTCCCACTAGAGATCAGGTCACTCAAACAACTTAGTCAATTCAAGCTAGCCACTAAAGAATACCTGTTAAGCCAATGGACCTGCCTCTGTACCCATCCCCGTTAAACAGCTTATCAACCCTAACTGCACACCTCTATCTGCTCCCCACCTATATAACTTTCTTTAACTTTCTAGACCTTGTCTCATACTAACTTCTCAATCATAAGCACATTACATACATTCTTATCTGCATAATGTAAAATTTTACATCTGTTGACAAAACTATTGTTAGTCCTTTTGAATGATGTAGGATTCTAAATCTGATAGACAATGATTAGTTTACTGTAGTAAATCCTTGTTTTTCATGTATATGTTGCTTTGAATATTTTCTGTAAATCAGTTGTTGATTGTTTACTTATTTTTGTAAGTGATAATCTGTAGAACATGTGGAGCTTTTCTCCCCGGGCCTCCACTGAAAAAGGGCTACTTAGCTCAGCCGGACAAACCCGGTCAACAAATGTAAAATAAATAAATAAATAAATACAAATTTCCAGTCAAATGTATACTTTTTTGTTAGCAGTTAAAGATGTGTAATCATGGTATTCAGCAATTATGCATTTCTAGCTGCTTATCTGACAGAAATATTTTTAATTTTTGTTGACAACTTTCAGTGGGGCTTTGGGGTGGCAGGGGAGGCTCATATTTTAAAGTTGTGGTGTATTGCAGAACAGAGATTGCAGATATATCCTCAAGGAATTTACAAATCTCTCATCCCTAAATCCAACCAACCATACTACTTCCCCCAAATGATCTTATACCACCAAGCTACTTACCACCCATTATTTTCAGTAGTAGATATCCATCTCCTACACACTCAGACAACCTTTGCCCCCCATTTCTTTATTATTACACAGGTTACAGCACTACCCCTTTTCTCCACATCTTCAATCTCTGCCTCACCATTCCCCTACTTTGAAATCAGCACTAATACAACCTATGCCAAAGGCAAACGAACTAGAAACATGTTACAGTGAATATATTAATGTCAATATGCAATTCAAAATAGAAATGCCAACAACTCCTTGCATAGGCACACCACGTTTTATTGTGTGATTGAACAACTGACCAATGATTGCAGAGAGGATGATTCAGATAGTAGATTGCAGACATGTCATTTATGTTGACAGCTTTTACTTGATACCAGTGATCATATTTGTATTAAAAGCATTCTTAAGCCAAAGCAATTAAAATAAAATGAGTCTATAACACATTTTTTTTAATTTTTACGTCATTTTATACATACCCATATTAATAAACTGTATAAATAAAAGAAGTAAAATGATGAAATGTTGTAAGAAATGTCCATCCCCTTATCTTAGGAACACACTGAAAAACCGCAGCAAGGAACTATAGATTGCTATTATAAAATATGAAGCAGAGCATGAGCATAAGGTTGCAACAGATACCACCAAAAACTACAAAACTTTCTTCAGTTATAAAAGAGAAATTAAGAAATAATGTCCAACAATGCACTGAGCTCATCTACAATGATATCACTTATTGCAATCCCAAGGACAGATATATATTAGCAGACATATTTAACTGTAATTTACAGCACCTGTCTATATTGTTACCCACGATATACCTAAAACTTTACTTTCCCTGAAATCACCTTCAAATAAGTCTTAACATTCTTGTATGGATGCAAAGTAATATTTCCATGGGACCAGGCAACATGTCAGGATATATTCTCAGCAGTTCCAAGTATGTACTATATGGACCTCTACTTAAACTGTTCACCCTCAGTCTATCGACAGTGTTTGTGCCTGATGCCTGTAAAACAGCTGCTATGAGTCCACTAAACAAGGATGTCCCCTCTACAGATTCAGGCAATTATACACCCATCAGCCTCACCAGCCTTATATGCAAAGCCATGGAATGTATCATAGCAGATCACATTTATGCAGAAACAGGAAATTTAATTGATGTAGATCCCAATCAGATTTGCTTTATGATGGACAAGTTCTGTCTGCTGAACCTGGTAAGCTTATTTGTAAGTTACAGAAGCTATGTGCAGTGGTCAGTCAGTGCGCACTTCTTATCTCAAACTTACCAAGGCTTTTAACATTATCCCCCATGCTGGATTTTTCTAAAAATTAGAGAAATATAATGTAGCCCCTATGTTATCCACTTGTTTACAAATTGGCTATCTCACAAATCCCAGGTTTGAAATTGATTGGTATCATGTCTTAACATAAAATTGTAACTAGTATGGTACCACGAGGATTTGAGCTGTGTTGTCTCCTGTTTGACATTTATTTTGCAGATATCCACTCCAATATCCTAGAATTGTTGTAGATCAAGTTTGTGGATTACTCCATGCAGGGCTGTTAGCCACACATATACTGATATAAACAGTTACAACAAGTGCTAGAACATGCATATGCCTGGTTTACAGAATATGGTCAGATGTTAAATGCAAAATAGTGCAACACAGTAGCATTTGGAAAAAAGATTTTCCCACCCCATGTGTTTTAAATAGTACTCTTCTTCAGACAGACATGGTAAGAGACCAGGGAACTCATGTGGACAATTATTTCTCATTTATCATTGTGTCTTCATAATAATCACAAAATCCTTCTATCTGGCCCAATTAATTTTACATGGGATGCCTTCAAGATCAAAAGAAGTTATCCTACCACTTTATGTTTCTTCTTATCAGACCCTTCACTGAATAAGGTACCCCCTTTGCTATGTATAAATCAAATGATTTTGCACAGCTAGAGAGGCCCCAAAATAATTTAACAAGAAAATCAAAGACCTTAAATCTTTCAACTATTCCAGCAGATGAGCACATATCTCATTACACCTAGTTGTCTATAGACTGTTTCAAGGTGACCAATGTCTTATCTTTCTTTTTGTGCCTTGAAACACCCAATCCAATTTGACCTTCTATTTTTTTTTTTTTTTTTGCAAAACAAATGGGTCTACAGTTAATAACATTAGCCACAGCAGAATAAATTGACATTTACTTATTTAGTGATATTTAATTACTCAATAAATCTGAAGTTTGGAATGATAGGAAGCCTATATCATCCAAACCAGCAAGTTGAAAGAAGTACTGAGCAGCTAGTAACCAAAGAAAAAAATCATTAGTTAGTATCCCAGTCCTGGTAAAATTCTTACTCGTTCTTAAATGCTTCTACGGTGAAAGAAATATGAGCATTATCATTCTGTTTTAAAAATTTCCTCTTTATTAATTCAGGTAGGTAGAAAAAGGGAGGACCATTGACACTGCATCATGCTTGTAGTTTCCCTGTTTTTCCTTCTTGAGCTGCCTGTGTCAAGGTAATCAGGGTTTCTGCATTTATTCTCGATGATGGGGTGAAAGATTTCTTTGATGAAGTTGCTTTGGTATGCTCTATCTTGGAAGTCTCTTTTGAGCTTAATCATGTTTTTCATGAAGTCCCCGAGTTCTTTAGAAACCCTTGCTATTCTGAGCCCTTGAGCATTCAGGACATTTTGGTATAAGTTGTTGGATAGTAGGTTGGTGTCCCCCCTTTTTTAATGGTCAGGTCCAAGAAGTGGCCCTTTCTCTACTAAAGTCAATGGTAAACTTCAAAAATTCCATGGTGAGTCCTCTCTCCAGTAGTCTTCTTTCTGTGGTGGTCACTGTTTTTTCTGAGTGGTTCCAGACTTTGACAGTCGATGATTGCTGTTTGCTCTTCTTGGCAGGTTTTGGGGGGGGTCCAAAGGTGCTTTAGATCCCTCTTGTCCTGCCATGCCCTGCATTCTGAATTGGAGAGCTACTTAGCCTGGGATGGTGTGTTTTCTTTGTATGTAGGTTCCTTGGTGTGTATCTTCTTTGGTGGTCATAGTTGGTTGTGGCTGGGGTTGTAGATGTAGTCAGGGCATCCAGTCTTCGGGATCTCCTTCCATGCCAAAAATCCCTTTCTTGGCATATGATGGGTGTGGAGATATTGGGGGTCAGTAGTTCCACTTGTGTAGTCATTGGTGGGTTGGTTTCCTCATGTCCGTTGGTTGTCACTCTAGTCATCTTGATCTGGTTGGGGGGTAGGGTGTACCTGGAATTGTTTGTGTCTCTGTCTAGCTTTTGTTGTTTCTTTACTTTGGGACTTTGGCCCAGTCTGGATATTTTTTCCAATGTTTGTAGTAATCTCTGTTCATGGTTGAGTATGTCCTTGATTTTATCTTCAAGCTTGATAATCACGTCTTTTATCTTTTCTTATTGTGTAGCATTGTGTTCAAGTAGGATCTGGATCAGTTTGGTTTCAGCCTCTTTGAGGGTACTGTTCCATTTGTCCATCACGGTGTCGTTCTTGTATCTGCATAGAAGATGTTTCTGTAGTCTGAGGCCCTTGGGGGTCAGGCTTTTCTGGAGGCATGCATCAAGGTACATGTTTTTCCACTGAAGGAATTTCAGGTCCGTGAGGTGGTGCTCGAATTTTATGAGAGTGGTCTCGTCCCTATTGTAATCCTTGGCAAGCTGTTTATTGGTTGTTGTGAGGTTAATTCTTGAATCTTCCCTATAATTGTGCTCCCGAAAGTTTTGGTTTTAAGCTGGCTCATGGGTATCCTGTGAATAAACTATGCTGAGAAGACCTTCCTCTGCTACTAATAAAACATAAACCAAAATTCAGTAGGTGGACCACTCGAATAGTGGCCTTGCATATACCCTAATCACTTGCTTGCTAAGTGGTTTGGATGATATAGGCCTCCTATCATTCCAAGCTTCAGATTTACTGAGATTTTCTCAATCAACCGATGTGGATATCTTAGAAAACAAAAGATTAAGGTATACGCAAAGCTGAAATCAAACTGATCCAGATCCTACATGAACATAATGCACACAACAAGAAAAGATAAAAGAGGAGATTATCAAACTTGAAGATAAAATCAAGGACATACCCGATCATGAACAAAGATTACTACAAACATTGGAAAAAATATCCAGACTGGACAAAAATCTCAAAGTAAAGAAATGACAAAAGCTAGACAGAGACATAAACAATTCCAGGTACACCCTACCCCCCAACCAGATCAAGATGACTAGAGTGACAACCAACGGACCATCACCCAAATATCGAATTTCAGTATCTCAAGACCATGAAGTCGAAAATCCAAATAACCAAAACCACAAAATCGCAAAACCCAAACTCCTGAAACCATAAAAACCACAAAAAGACACAGCACACACTACACAACACATACAAACACAAACATACACACCTCCCAACAGTGTATAAAAAGCAATACAACACACACGTACACAACTAAACAAACACACACACCTACCCTTACTTTATGCAGGGAGCAAGCCCCCTTGCACCCCCATGTGGGGGCTGCTCCCTCCACACCCCCCTACTAATATATACTAACTTTGAGGTTGCACTACACTCCATAACACAGACAACCCAGCACCACACATTCCACACACCCCCACACAAACACACATCACAGACATACAAACACCACCACTCCCAACACTAACACACTCATACTATGACCTACCTATCTTAACCCACATATAAAATGTCACAACACATTCACAAACACACAATCTCTCCCCAAAACCCTAAAATAAACAACACTCACCTAACGTGCTATCTGTATCGCGGGTTTGACATTGTCAGAATTGACATTTCTGGGTTCGCAATTTCCGTCTGTTTGACTTTATAGGCTTGAGATTCTGAAATTCAATATTTCAGGATTTCAAGCTTATAAAGTGTTTATATATATATATATATATATATATATATATATATATATATATATATATATCTATACACACACACAACTCCTACTACTACAAAGACATGGCATGTTATTACAGATTCATTGATGACATCTTCATAGTCTGGACAGGATCAGAAAAGCAACTAGCTCACTTTTTCAATTACATCGGTTTCACCACAGAATTTCTCAAGTTCACCAATGCCTTTAGTAGAGAAAGGTCCACTTTCTTGGGACAGGCCATTACAAAAGCAGGGGACACCAACCTATTATCCAACAACTTATACCAAAAGCCTGCAAGAAGAAACCTGCTACTTCACAGCAACAGCATGCACCCCAACTCACTAAGAAAAATGTCTTGAAGTCTCAAGGGCTCAGAATAGCAAATGTTTCTAAAGAACTCATGAAAAACATGATTAAGCTCAAAAGAGACTTCCTAGAGAGAGGATACCGAAGCAACTTCATCAAAGAAATCTTTGACCCCATCATCGAGAATAAATGCAGAAACCCTGATTACCCAGACACAGGCAGCTTAAGAAGGAAAAAAAAAAACAGGGAACTACAACCACAATGAAACGGCAATGATACTCACTTTTTCTATCTACCTGAATTATTTTTAATTGCTGGAACCTGTGTTCTGAGAGACTGCCTTCCAGACTATCTGCAAATATACAGAGCTGAGTATATTTTTTTGTTATAGAGTTTGTTAATTGTTGCTTAGATCTCTGTTGAAACTGTTGTCTCACTGTTCTGAGAGACTGATCTGCAAATATACAGAGCTGAGTATATTTTTTTGGTTTTAAAGTTTGTACTGTTAGTTGTTGCTTAGATCTCTGTTGAAACTGTTTTGTCCCATCCACCCTTGGTGTCTTTTGCAGTTGCCCACCCCACTGTTGATTTGATCTGGGACACTCCCCCAGTCCCATCTCTTTACCACATTCTACCTAATAAACTCTTTCTGCTCTTGCTTTTAGTCCTTTTTAATTTAATTGCATTTTTTTAAACTGTGTTTGGTCTAATATTGCTACATAACACAAACTCAAGAAAGAACAATAAACTTCTGTAAACTCACACACATGGAATCTGTTCAGGCAAGCTGACCAGTAGTACACCAACACCATACACAAGTCAAATAAATCTAAAGTGAGTTTAATATACTGTAACATAAAATTTAAGCACATAAAAAAGCTTTTCGTTGAATTGAATAAATCAACTTCCTCAGAAAAAAAGCCTGCACAGGAAACGGGTTTAAATTCCCCTCCACCTAGTCACATGATTGCTAGACATGCATTGAAAGGTTGCCTGCGTAGTGAAACACTCGCAAGCCCCTCCCCAGCTTTACAAACTTTTAAAGTGATACATTCTTTGTGTTACAATTTCATAGTGCCAGATAGCAACAGAAAACTGCTCAATGAGTGGATCCTACTTTAAAAACATTTAAGCATCAACAAAATAAATGAGTAAATAAATAAAACAAAACAATGTGCCTAATTTACTTAACCCATTGCTTTGTGGACATAGCAAAATTTATCACAAATTAAAAACTAAAAAATCAAATGACACATTAAAAGTTAATAAACCTATAAAAGTCATGTGTATGTATATGTTTAAACAGTATTACATGATCCTGACGTTTTAATGTGAAAAACTCTACTGTAAAAAATAATAAATATTTATAATTAATATAATAAAATTAAATTAATTTATGATAAACTTTAATAAAGCAAATTCATCCTCTTACATCATTGTGCCAAAGAAACTGTGTGTTTGAAAATTGTTATTGTTTATCTACTCAAACTTTCCAGTCTCAAAATACACATGGTGGAACTCAATTCATTAATGCCTGGGTAGTGACAAGCATCTAGTCTTAGTTGCCAAATTAATTCACAATGTTCCAGAATCAAAGACTCAGGGCCCCCCCTATTATCTATAGGGACTTGGCCTATAACTCAAAAGGTAAAACTATGGTATGGATGGTCCAGTGTGTGTCTCGCAAGGGGGTTCTCTCCTTTATGTCTCCTTATAGTGTATATGTGTTCATACACTCGTTCTCGCAATTTTCTGTCAGTCTTTCCAATATAGAAGACCGGACAGTGAGAACACCTTGTTAGATAAACCACCTGTTTACTCTGATAGTTGAATTTACCCGTTATTTTGTACCTCCTACCTCTCACCTCAAAGGTGTGTCCTGTCTCCATGTGTTTACAATACCGACACATGTTACACTTAGACATACCTAACAGACTTCCTACATTCCTCGGTTTCCAGTAACTGTTTTAGATTGAGTCCCCATTTGGAGACTATAGTGGGTTAACCCCGGAGTTTGTTCCTCAATGCTACGTCGTTCATGAACAAATTCCAATTTTTCTGAACTATAGCTGTCACTGTTTTAGCATCCAAGCTAAATGTTAGGATAAAGCTATAAGGACTTATGCCTTCTACAACCCGACTTGTATTTGTCTGGTGTACTGTATTCTGACTGAGTATGGGTGGATACATTTCCATGTTTCTTTTTGACTGAACTTCATCCACCAAGCCCAGAATCAATTTCAAAGGGTACCCTCTTTTTAAAAACAAATCCTTCATGAAGTTACACTCATCCCTAAAGTCTGTGTCTGTGGTAACCATTCATGCAGCCCTAACCAGTTGCCCCTTGACCACAGATTTTCTCTGTGAAAAAGGATGGCAACTGGAGAACTGAAGGAAAGTGTTAGAATAAATTTCCTTACGGAATATTTTAGCCAAGTAACACTTGTTGATACAGTCTTTAATCAAGTGTACATCAAGGTAGGATATTCTATCTTCAGCAAAGCACAAAGTAAATTTAAGAAACCCAGTCGTTGAGTTAAAAAATTCAACTAACTCCTGGGCTACTTCAGTGTCTCCCTTTAAAATAATAAAAATATCGTCCAGGAAGCGTGTGTAAAATGAATTTTTTTCCTGGATGTTAGGGTTGGCCATGGCAAACTCCCTCTCCCAGTACGCCATGACCAGATTAGCTAAACTAGCTCCACATGGGGAGCCCATGGCCACACCTATCTTCTGAAGAAAATATTTATTATCAAAGTTCACATAGTTATGGGACAGAATTATCTCTAATAGTTCGCCTATGAGTTGGATTTCTGAACAAGAGGCCACTTTTACTCTCATCATAAAGGTCACCCACTCCACTGCTTCTAAATGAGGAATAGAAGAGTAAAGGTCCTTAACATCAACTGTGAGGAAATTATACTCCTCACTAAAAGGTATTTTGTTGACATTCTATAAGAAGGACCATGAGTCCTTGGAGATCTGGGTTTCACTTTTGACATATTTTTCAGAATATTATCAACCACTTTAGCACTAGCGTACGTGATGCTGTTCCTTGCATTCACTAGTGGGTGCATAGGAGGATTGTGTAGGTCCTTATGGACCTTAGGGATTCTGAATAAAATGGGAATCCTAGGGGCTGGCATGGTGAGATAATTATATAATTCAATGTCTGTTCTTGCTTCAGTAAACATGTCTTGAATATAAGACCTAATCCTACAGTAGCCTACATTAAACTCATTCCTTGTTACCTCTTCATAGGTGTCAGTGGAAACTATTTCAGACATCTTTGTGGTGTAATCTTCGTTACTCATTACTGCTAAACCTCCACCCTTGTCAGGTTGCATGATTCTAACTGGCAAACTGCACAAAGACTCCAATAAAAATTGTTCCTCTTTACTGATGTTAAAAGGGTGGGTAGCCTGTAAATGGGAGTTACCCAAAACATGACGTAATTCCAACTCGCATAGTTGATCAAAAAGTGCTATTGTTGGATGTAATGGAGGATGGTAAATACTAGGTATGTAATAGTCACTACTCATACCGGTGTAATCCCCCAAAAGTACATGCAAATTGAGTTTTCTTACAAACATTTCGAATTCAATAAGAGTCTTAGCAATGTCAGCTCATCTGGAAGGGACAAAGGAAGAACCCTTTGCTAACAGTTCCACCAGGTCAGGAGGAAAAGCAGTCTCTGAATAGTTGAAAATTTTAAAATCAGAGTTAGTGTTATAAATGACCTCACAAGAACAAGGCTGGACTACTGAAACATTACTACAATCCATACCTAATTCCATTAGTTCTTGGTTTTGTTCCGGGCTTTGCAACCCGGAAGAGGGGCATGGTTGGAGCCTCTGTTCTGAAAATCCACCTGGGATGATGGATTATGGTTGGAGTTGTTAGCCAACCGCTTGCTCCATCGTACCTGTTCAGGTAATGGTTCCTCGACATTCTGGTTGTTATTATCTGTATTCCTGGTGTTTTCTCTATGAGGACCCACCCCCGTAGAACCATTGGGGTTGGCTAAAAAGTTTCCTTGTGCCAGAGATGGTCTTGGGTAAGCTGTACCTTCCCTATAATCCCTCAAGTCACGATTTAATTTCTTAATTTTAACTGTATTAATTTTAGTGACATTGATCTATGCTACTAAAAATTTGTTCATAGTCGAAACGGTATCTATGAAAGTCTATATTCTTTTTAATATCATCATCCAATGAACTAGTTTCCCCAACCAACCTGTTGGCTGCCTCCTGGTAATGTTTACACATTAACTCTAGCAGCTCAAACTCGTGTTTATCAAGCAGACTAATAAGGTCAGAATGGAAAAAAGACCCTTCAGCTAGACCCATTGGGTATTGCCATGACCTCAAGCCTTTAGGAATTACCTTCAGCCATTTACATTCTTAAAAGTAGGCTATTTCCAGATGGATTTTCCTCAGCCTGACCAGTTTTTGGTCAAACAGATGTAATTTCATCGATAAATCCACACTAGACTCAACTGGTTCCTCTGGTAAGTTGTTGAGTAGTGGTTGGGAAAAAGTAAAAGGTCTTCCAAGCCAAATATTCAAATCTGGAGCCCCAGTAAAACTGGTAGAATTAGACTGATAATTTTGCTGTTGATTAGTTCCCTTGTTTGGTGTTGATGTGACTTTACTGACCAGGAGAGTCCCATCATTAAGTTCCGTACTTCTGACCTGTTCCAACGAACAGTTGTAGTGATACCCAAAACTTTTGGAAGTAAACTAGAAGTACTCAGCCCTATATATTAGGTAAACCAGGACTGTTCAATTTAGCTGGGGTTTGACTAAGCAAAACCAGCTGTGACTCGGTTACCTGGTCGATAAATCGTCCACCTTCTGTGTGAGCATTTGGATTAACAATGATAAATTGCTCCCTTTGTCCACATTCTTTGTGTTACAATAATAACATTATTTATTTACTCATTTATTTTGTTGATGCTTAAATGTTTTTAAAGTAGGATACACTCATTGAGCGGTTTGCTGTTGCTATCTGGCACTATGAAATTGTAACACAAAGAATGTATCACTTTAAAAGTCTGTAAAGCTGGGGAAGGGATTGCAAGTGTTTCACTATGCAGGCAACCTTTCAATGCATGTCTAGCAATCATGTGACTAGGTGGAGGGGAATTTAAACCCCTGTTTCCTGTGCAGGCATTTTTCTGAGGAAGTTGATTTATTCAAACAAAAAGCTTTTTTATGTGCTTAAATTTTACATTACAGTATATTAAATGCACTTTGGATTTATTCAACTTGTGTATGGTGTTAGTGTGCTACTGGTCGGCTTGCCTGAGCGGATTCCATGTGTGTGAGTAATATTGCTACATACTCAAGTGCGCTAGCTTGCACTGCATGTGAATTGTTTTTACTACTGTTTTTGCTACTTTTCTGTAAAAAAAAAAAAAAAAAAACAACAAGAAACTGTAAGCCTAATTCCTACCTTTCCTGTAATTAGTGTTCCAGATACAGATTTGCTGTATCCAGGACTGTATGTAAGCTTCTGAGCCCCCCAAGCCTTTGTGCTGGAGGGAAGCCTTCTAGCTTATCAGTGGGAGTAGTAAGCACTAGGTAACCTATCTACCACATAAGGAGTGGTTCTGGACCAGAAATTGTAGTTATTGGCCATTTGGGCAATCTCTTTCAACTTTCTGATTTGAAAGCCTGCATTTGCACTTGTTTCTGTTCTGTAACTCATCTAGTGCAGATACAGATTCTTACTTTTAGCATTTAAATTTGCTTATTCATGCTCAGCACTTGTTCAGAACTTGTAAGCACTAAATAAGCTTCTAATTACTACAACACTCAATCTTCCTCATTACCTAGAGGAAAACAGTTTTTGTACTTACTTTACTCACTTGCTTAGAGAAAAACAGCTCTTGTACTCACTTTCCTCACATATCTAGGGGAAAATAGTTATTTATTCAGGCATGACCAAGGGTCAGCTCCCAGTGTTCTCTCCTGTCTATCTGATGAATCTGGACATCTTGAGGCAATGTAGAAATTGCCTCGTACACAGACAACCCTCTCCTCCTACCACCCAACACTACAACTTGTGAGAGATGCACTTATCTAGCCAAACTGGAGGTAAGGCTCTCTCTAACCAAGACTGAACTTGACAGTCACGAGGAGAAGGTAAACATTTGCACCACACCACACTCATCACATATTACTAAATCTCACTAAATCTACATCACCAAAATCCACACATAATAACACAAAAACATTCACAGAGGCTCTCAATAATAATCTGTCTAAGCAACAGACCTCCAAAGCAGAAACGCAAGCAACCTCCATCCCCCAACACAACCCAAATGACACATAGCCCACAGACTCAGTGCGCCACCCAACCACAGCCAATAAGGCAAAACAACGTACCCAACACACTAGTCATAGGTGACTATAGTCAGGCACACTGTTGTCCAACTCACCAGGCTAAACAAGGAGAAGGTTACTGTCAGCTGCCTGTCGGGTGCCAGTATACTCCACATAACCCACACACTCAGGTCACTCCACAACAAGTATAAATATGACTCCGTCATTATCCATGTTGGTGTGAATGACCTGAGATGTACCTCCCTGGACTACATGAAAAGAGACATGGAAGAGCTCTCTGATCTTGTAGCCCAGGCAGGTATGACCCTAGCCATGAGTAGCATTCTGCCATCACCCAGAATGATACCGCAGTACAAGGACAAAATGATTGACTTCAACAATTCATCACCCTATGCTGAAAAAAATCCCGGTATATATGAGGCAGAGCACTGCTGGCCTTGTTCAAGGCCTTCAAGAGAAGAATGGATGGATGGAGATATACCCAGGGGATTACTCCACCTGTCACTCATCGCTCGACAGGGCACAGCAAAAGCAAAATAATGTTCCCATATACTAAAGGGGTGGCTTAAGCCACAAAACTATGGGCTAGGCTTGTAAATGCCCTCGGGCAGATAGCCTAGTATGAACCTATGAACCTATGAACCTATAATTGGCTAAGCTTCTGGTGTCATTCTAAGGGGATCCAGTATCTGTCTGCTTGGGATGACATGGTCGACAGACCACAATGCTTTGCCACAGATGGCCTGCACCTATCGTCCCTGGGATTCTGGATACTGGCTAAGGCTCTTGCTGCCCCTATAGTGCCTTTTTTTAGCAAGGTTCAGATAACAAATTCACCACCACAATAGGAACAGGCAAGCAAACACTGAGGGTAATGCTACTCAATGCTAGAAGTCTAAATCTTAAATTGCACTCACTCGAGGCACTCCTTAAAATGGAAAAAATCGATATCTGTGCAGTGACTGAGACCTGGTTCAAGGCTCCAGAGAGCACCACTGCACTACCAGGCTATAACTCATACCACACTTTTCGGCCATGTAACCTGGACCAAAACACCAAAGGCAGAGGTGTGTCCATATTCATTAAGGATATCCACACCTCCAGGCTAGTTGCTCTGCATAATGCATCCGAGGTTATCCAAGTGCAACTAACTCTGGGCAAAACTGCAATCCAAATTGTAGCTTGCTACAGATCCCCCACCATGCCCCAGGATTCCCACTCCTCTTTTCTTGATGTACTGGAAAATATTAGGGTTCAACCAAACACCCTAATAATGGGTGACTTCAACTATCCCACAATTAACTGGGAAAACTATTCATGTACCAACTCCTTAGCTCAACACTTTCTGGAATTCATAAACTCCAATGCCCTGGATCAACTTATCCACACCCCCACCAGGGGCAACAATATCCTAGACCTAGTCATTACCAACATGAGTGACTGGTGTTCCACACCTGAAGTCAACTCCTTGTTAGTCCGATCCGACCATAAGCTAATCATCCTTGTTATCCACATCCCGCCCCCACCCTCCATTAAGAAAACCACAGTAAAAAATTTCTCCAAAGCCAACTTCATGCTTCTTAAGACAGAAGTGGTGAACTTCATGATACCCATGCAGCTGGACAATACAGTTATAACTGCTGAATCCTACACAAATGCACTCTATAAACACTTACATGAGTGGATGGATCATGCTATCCCAAACAGAACCAAGACTCTATCCTCCAAAAAAAGGAAGCCAATCTGGTGGTCCCCTGCCATAAACAAACTGTACAACAGAAGGAAGAAACTGTTGCAAAAGAGAGTAAAATCCCATGAGTGGAGGAGCTCCCTGGTCAGCCTCAGAAAGAAGCTGAGATCCCTTATAAGATCCTCCAAAGCTAGCTACGAAAACAAAATCACCACTAATTCCACGGACAACCACAAAGCTTTCTATAGCTATGTCAAGAATGTCGATGGCAACACCCAGATCTACTCTGAGTTACAGCACAAAGGCATGAAAATTACAGAACCAACTGATATTGCCAACATCCTGGCAGATAGGTTCAGTGCTAACTTTACCCCCCCTCTCAACCCCTAAAGGGCCCATATCTATACAGGAAGAATGCAGAGTCCCTGTAATCACAACTATGCAGGTAAAAGCTGCACTCTCTAAAGCCACAACCACAGCATCCATGGGACCAGACAACATCCCAGGCTGGGTTTTACACAAACTTCAGAATGAACTGGCTCCCCACTTAAGCACCATGTTCAATAATAGCCTTACATCAGGCTTTGTGCCCACTGAATGGCACACAGCAACAGTTATCCCACTCCACAAAGGGGGAGCCACCACTGATCCCGGGAACTATCGACCTATTAGCCTGATGAGCCTGGTCTGCAAGGCCATGGAATGTATCATCATGGAACTCATAAACAAAGACATTGGTAACCTCCAAACTCTGCATCCCACCCAGTTCGGGTTTGTGAAAGGCAGATCATGTCTACTGAACCTGATCAACTTCTTTGAGGCAGTCACCAAAGCCGTAGATAAGGGTAAGGTGGTTCACACAGCCTATCTTGACCTCGCCAAGGCTTTCAACACCATCCCCCATTCTGGAAGTATAGCTAAACTCACTAAATTAGGTATAAATCCCTACGTCACAAGATGGGTTGCCAACTGGCTCACTGACAGAACCCACACTGTAAAAGTTGCAGACTCCAAATCTGACCTCAAAGCAGTGACAAGTGGAGTACCACAGAATTCCGTCCTGGGACCTCTCCTGTTTGGTATCTACTTCTCTGAAGTACAGGCTAACACAGAAGGCCTCTGGCTAACAAAGTTCACAGATGACAGCAAACTAGAAGCCATAGTCAAGTCCCCAAATGATGTGGACATCCTACAGAAGGGCCTCACTGAGACAGATGCCTGGTGTCAGAGCCATGGCCTCAAGCTTAATGCCAAAAAGTGCAGTGTCATCCCCTTTGGTAAAAACTCTGTACCCATGAACTACCACATAGGCAGCAATCTACTTAACACTGAATGTGTGATAAGAGACCTTGGGACCCAGGTGGACAGTAGTCTCTCCTTTGATAGTCACATCACCACAGTAGTCAGGAAGTCCTTCTACGTGGCACACCTCATCATAAAAAGGTTCTCATCCAGGAAAAAAAGAGGTCATTGTTCCCCTCTACTCGACACTCATTAGACCCATTATAAAGTACAATGCCCCTTTTGGAACGTACCTCACAAGACATCTGCAACAGCTGGAAAGGCCACAGAAGTACCTCACAAAGAGGATTACTGGCCTCAAACAAATGCCCTTCACTGACCGCCTCAAAAAACTCCAGCTTTACTCCGTAGCATATCACCTACTCCAAGGTGATCTTTGCCTAACATATAAAGCTATCTCAAACGCAGAACTGTTGGACATGCTACACCTAAAGAAATCCCAATCCCTCTGAGCTACACGCTCTAGGGATGTATACCTTGTCACCACAATAAACAGGACATGCTGGAGGGTAGATTCCTGTCCCAGAGACTTCCCATACTCTGGAACAGGCTACCCATCTGTATCAAGCAAAGTTCTTCATTAGCACTCTTCAAGAAACATCTTGATGAGTGGATGGGAAATAGGAAATACTCCCCAGGGATCACTTGTGTGTCTCTGCTCGATAGTGGCACAAGAAAATAACTTTCTTGGGTGGTGTAAGCCAGGGAACCTTGTTGGCTAGGCTTAAGTAGGTCCTTGGGCCAATAGCCTAGTACCTACCTATGAACCTATGAGGAAGATTTTAACACAGAATGATAACTCTCATATTTCTTTCACCATAGAAGCATTTAAGAACAAGGAATAATTTTACCAGGACTGGGACACTAACTAATGATTTTTTTCTTTGGTTACTAGCTGCTCGGTACCTCTTTCAACTTGCTGGTTTGGATGATATAGGCTTCCTATCATTCCAAGCTTCTGATTTATTGAGATTTTATTGATTCACCAATGTGGATATCTTAGCAAGCAAGAGATTAGGGTATATGCAAGGCCACTATTCGAGTGGTCCACCTAGTGAATTTTGGTTTCAGTGATATTTGATTACTGGGAAAGTCCGACTGGGAAGAAGCCCATTTTCAGCAGATGCCCAAGGAGAAAACTCCAAATGCAAAGCAGGTCATAAGCTTATGATACCAGTGAAAGCTGCAAATCTTTTCTTAATAGTATTAGTTTAAAAATTGAACACTCTGAGCCATAATGGTTTGAATTCTAGTTGTAATTTGAAATTTTTTATGAATTTTGTTTGTTTTTAATTATGATCTATATTATGTTGTTGTTGTGTCTTTCGGCTTTTTCCCGGTTAGGGGTCGCCACAGCGGAACTCCCGTCCGCTAATGATTGGCAGTTGATTTTTACATGCCGAGTTGCCGGCTCTGATGCACAACCTTCAAAAAAGGTACGCCCATTCACGCATGTCTCCACACAGAAGACGCTCTAGCTGGGAATCGAATGGGACAACATCTTGCTGTGAGGCAACAACGCTACAGCAGCATTATGTAAGTATGTGTTTTCTATACGTTTTATGTTCCTCTCTGGAAGCACCAGGAGAATAAACAAATGTCATGACTGCAGATTGTTGTTTTAAGTTTGTTTGTTTCTTTAATTGGTTTATGGTTGTTTGAAGTGTTGTTTATTTTCACTGTGAACCAGTATACTTCATTTTGTAATAAATTATAACACTATTCCTTTCTACAGTTTTTAACCTTTTCCAAGCCTCTTCCTTATCTTTTGCCCAGATTACAACTAGAAAGGGTACCCAGACTAGGAAATTCTCCCTGCTAAATAGCAAACAGAGAGATAAATAGTGACACAGCATCTGTTTTATGTACTGCTTATATCCTGTATTCAAGTTTTTGGCTGGTATAAACCATAACTGTCAACTATGGAAGCCAATCAGCAACCTTGCTTTAAAAAGAAACCTAATTAAACTGAGGTTTTCAAATTGCTTTATACTCTGCAGTCAATACCATTTTCCACAGTGAGAGAAATATATATGCACATTTTAAAACTGCTATAACGTCAACCTTTGTAATACTGTTGTCTACTTAGAAAGTCTACAAACTAGTCAAATTTGCCTTTTATCAGGATCTCCTAGAATTGCAGTATGCAGTTTGTTAAATTATTTGTAGGCATAGCAGCAGGTAGTAGGTAAGGTGTACTTCCTGACATTATTTATTATTATTTATTATTAATTTCCATTGCACCTACCTTGCTTATATCCTAACATTTTAGCTTCTGACATTTTCGTGGGACAGAAATTCAGCTGAGCTCTGCTGGAGTTATTGCCTTCTGTTAAATTATTCTCCTTGGCAGAAGAATGAAATGATTGTTGTCATAATACAGAAGGAGGAAGACAGTGTACAGTGAAGGAATATTTTGCTGTCAACCAAAAATTCTTTCACAAGGTTATGTTTCATGAAATGTCAATAAACAAAGCCAGAATACGTTTTATCTGTTTGTGATACTGTACATATAGATCTGAAAAGTTATTTTAACAGATCATGTATAACACTTGGTGACATGGCTTATTCATTCAGGAAACATAACAAAAAGTCTCATAGCCAGGTCTGCCAATCATTTTACAGCTGTCTTTATTTGTCTTGGTTGCAGCCCGAGAAAGAAGCTTTATTCCCTTTGCAAACATGCATATTATTCATCATGTTGCCTTTTAATGCTTGTCACAAAGAATGTCAGGATATGAAACTTTGCCAATTTTGTACCTCCATATCTGTAAGTGATATCATGTGTGAGGGTAGGCATTATTCTTCTCTTGTTAGTAGCTGTATGCTCATGTGTATTTTCTATTAAGTGATAAATTTTTTGCAGAAAAATAATTACAGGCTATTTTGCTTTTATAGCAATTTAAAGTAAAACTAATAAATATTATCAAGCAGCTCAGGCAGCATATTTATTTATATACACACACACACACAAACACACACACACATACACACACACACACACACACACACACACACGCACACACACACACACACACACACACACACACACACACACACACACACACACACATATATATATTGTCTTTCGGCTATTCACAGTTAGGGGTCGCCACAGCAGAACCCTGGTCCACTAATGATTGGCAGTGGATTTTTACAGTGCCAAGGTGCCAGCCGAGCGCCCAACCTTCAAAGATGGTACACCCATTCACACACACACCTACCTGCATGTCTTTAAACATCGATTGAGCATGGGGAGGACATGCTGACTCCACACAGAAGACGCTCCAGACGAGAATCAAACCGGAGAACCTCTTGCTGTGAGGCGACAAACGGAGAACCTCTTTCTGTGAGGCGGCAATGCTAACATATATATATATATATATATATATATATATATATATATATATATATATATATATATATAAATTTAGCTGTCAAATGTTGAAATACATTTCTACAAATACTGCAGCACATCCTATCTCTTCTTATCCACTGTGGAATAAAACAGACATATTCCAGTAAACCTTTTGCATTTAAACCTTTTAACAGCATAAGACAGGCCATAGAATAGCAAATATCTCCAAATGTGTTCTCATGAGTCTAGTGAAATGCATTCACCATACACATGAAAAGCATATCCTAAATGTGATACTCATGAATCTAGTGAATATGCTTACCATACACATGGAAAAAGCTCACCCCTGCATTTTCTATGTATTTCTGCAAAAAAAAAAAAACAAAAAAATAATCCTTGTTTTTCCGCCTTTCTCAACTAGTTTAGACCAGTATACAGGCATTGCTGTATTCTGGGCTGTGGTGGAGTTCCTGTGATGTCCATTACCTTACTTGGATAAAAGGAAGCTTCTTTGCTCACCAGTGGGAGTGGGGAGCCTTCAGCAGCCTACCTATCCTTGGGGGAAGTGACCTCAGCACAAGAAGCTGTTAGTAATTGGTTGTTTGGGATCATTCCTAGCTCTTTTGTAGTTCACTGCTTAAAATCCGCGTTTGCATGGCTTTGCGCGGTCGTGTGCATAGCGGGTTAAACAAGGTTAAACTTGGTTAAACAAGGTTAAACTTTTTCTGGCTCCGCCAAGTCTGCTCTTCAATTTTTCCCTTACAACTGTTCTACTTGCAATCTAAACAGCCTATACTCTATCTGAAAAGCTCAGCACTTGCTCCTAAAGCATTTTGTATACAGGTAAAGCACTCTTAAACAAACGAAAAGTACTTCATTCACCTAAATTCTGTTGAGTACCCATTTCCCTATAGGTCCTTTCTGACTCAGTTACACAACAATCTTTTCACTATTTCTAGCATGTCGAAGGGTCAGTTGCTGGCATCCTCTCCTGTTCAGCTGGTGAATCTGGGAATCTTGAGGCAATGTTACAATTGCCTCATGTACATAGACAACCCTCTCCTCCTCCCAACAAATACAAATATATGCGAGAGATGCAACTATATAGCCAAACTGGAGGCTGAGCTCTCTCAATTCAGTACTGGCAAGACCAGTCAGGAGGAGAAGGTAACCACGCACACCACAAACCCAGTCTCACATAGAACTATCACAACTGCAAACCAAACACATAAACACACAAAAACATACTCAGAGGCTGATTAAAAATCTACCAAAACAACAGAGGCCTCCAAAGCAGACACCCAAGCAACCACCACCTCAAGACATAACACATGCAACACATATTTCACAAAGTCAGTGTGCTAAACAGTCACAGCCCTTAAGGCCAAACAACATGCCAGACACACTTGTAATAGGTGACTCCATAGTCAGGCACTCTGACGTCCCGCTCACCAGACTGAACAAGGAGAGGGTCACAGTAAGCTGCCTGTCGGGAGCTAGAATCCGCCACATAACACAAGCACTCAGGTCACTCCACAGCAAGTACAAATATGACTCAGTCATTGTACATGCCGGTGTGAACGACCTGAGACGTACCTCCCTGGACTACATGAAAAGAGACAAAAATTCAAGGGAACGAGCTGCTGGGCATGTACCAAGTAGATAACCAAGTAATGATCCACAGCCAAGTGAAGCTGTTAGGAGCAGGAAAAGCAACAATAGTTCGTACGCTATGATGTTAGAGCTTTTATTAACCACAAGCACTTTCGGAGAGAATCCTATCTCAAGTAAAACAATCAGTTGTAACAGGAAGCTCCTTTAAATAGGATGCAGTCAACTAATTAACAAGTTTAACAAACAAATTAGCGATTCAACAATTGTCAGCTTGTGACTTAAAATACATACAAGACCAGCAGTTTAAATGTTAAAAACAAAACAAAGCCTGACCTTAAAATAATTATTAGAAACACAATCTTTTTTTCTAAAATGATGATGATATGTGTCAATACTCATATGTGAAATGCTCACTGTTCTTATATTGTGTGAAGTGCAAAATTATTCAAAGCTAATGTCATGAACGCTTTTCAAACCAACTTTTAAAATAATTATTAAAATACAAATACAAACTTCTCCTAAGTAGTTTTCTAAATAATGGCACCTATAAATTTAGAGTTTTAAACCAAAACGTCTATACCTTGTCCCATATGCCTGCTGTTCTAAAAATATCCCAAGGGAGAGAAAGGTGTTGATTTTTACAATAAATAAAACCTATGGCTAAACAAATATGTTTAAACCTAATATGTTTAAATGTTTAAAATAGCACTCATAGGTTTTAAAATAAATGCGAACCACTGTATCTGTTGTTCAACCACACTAGGACTTAACTATGCATGAAAATTTCAAAAGCTCTCGTTGTAGCTAATAGTTTTGTGTGTATGCAGCTGTCCTGAGCTGCCATAGTAGCTCTTTTTCCAATAACCATGGGCCTGAAAAAATTTGTTTCAAAACGTAAATCTGAAACTGTGTTCTTTGTTATGCATAACATGGTTATTAGTATCGCTCTTTTGTGCACACATACACCACTGCTTTGGATGAGCAGCTAAAGTTGCCCATTAATTTATATTTTACATTGTTAATGACCACATAATTGCCTTCCTGCATAAATTTACACTGGTTGCATAGTCCGCATTTGACCATACCCTTGGCCCTGTTACTATTCATTTCTAACAATGCCTTTAAATTAAATCCTTTCCTAAAGGCTATACTGGGTGTGTCCCAGCAGTTGCTGTAAGTTTATATCTTTCTGTTGGCCCAATTTTTTTGTAGGATCCCCTAATAAAATGATGATCAATGGAGAAGCGTACACAAGAGTCTGACCTCTATGTCAAAAGTCCTGACTAGTGTTCGGCCCTGTTCTGTTAAGGATGGGTCTGAAATGGCCAGATTCTCTTGTGTTTCACCCTATTGACAAACATAGTGGTTAAATTGGGAAGTCTTCATCCGCCTAACCATCTGCCCTTTAACTACTCTTTTTGATGGATAGGGGTAGTGGTAACAACCAAAGTGCAAGACTGCTAGAATATTGGGCTTTCTATAAATGTTGCTGGTAAACATAGCAAGTTCTTTATCCTTAACTAGATTAATGTCCAAAAAACTGATTTTACTCTCATTCACTTCAAATGTGAAATCTAAGAAGTCAGTCATGGTCTTAATGTCGTCAATAAAAGGGGCCACCATGTCCAAGGAACCTCTCCATAATATAAACATGTCGTCCTGGTATCTTGTATACCAGGCGACATGCTTTTTAAATAATGGATTATTAAACAATAATGTATTTTCCCATTGTGCCATTACACAATTGGCAAAAGACCCCCCATTGCTACACCAGAGACTTGCCTATATATCACGTTGTCAAAACTAAAAAAGTTGTATTTTAACACCATTTCTAACAAAGTCTCAATTGTGTAGACAATGTTTTGTTCTACATTCCTTGACTCCAAGAACTCCCTCACCCACTCCAATCCCAACTGTTGTGGAATTACCGTATAAAGTTCTTTCACATCAACAGTTAGGAAACATAAATCAGGGTCAAAGGGTATTCTATTTATGTTTTCTAGAAAGCTCCACGAGTCCTTGCAGATCTGATTTTCTTTTTCTATGTGTGGTTTTAGTACGCCATCCACGTATTTGGCACAAGACACCAACATGGACCCCCTCCCATCAACTATACGTCTGAAAGGGGGTTCACAAATGGATTTGTGAATTTTTGGCGTTCCGAAAAAAGAAGGCATTCTAGGTGCTGTAATATTAAGATAAGAGTGGATATGTGTGTCTATAAAGTTTTCCAAGAACAAATCATCAAGCGTAGCCTTCACCTTATTAAATGCTGTGGTAACCTCATTAGTGCTAGCTTTTTCATATGGGCCATCATTTAAGTGGAAAGTAAGCTTATTAATATAGTCCACTTGGTTCATAAAGATAAGCCCATTGCCCTTGTCGGGTTTCATAACCCTAATTCTACAATCCTGTAATAATTTAATGAAATCACGTTCCTCACATGTTATATTTAACCTGTGTTTATGTTTGTTGTTAAATGAGTTTTCAGCCAAAAACCTTAAGTCCAATTCACAGGATTTTTCGAAAGTTTTAAGGTTCCCTATCAGGGGCGGATTAAATAGACTAGCAATTCTAAAGGGTCTAATGAGGGAAGAGTTTTTACCTAAAACAGCCAATAGGTTCAATTTGCGAACATGAAAAGAGACATAGAGGAGCTCTCTGATTATGTAGCCCAGGCCGGTATGACCCTGACCCTGAGCAGCATCTTACCCTCACCAAGAATGATGCCACAGTACAAAGACAAAATGATCAGTTTTAACAATCGGCTTAATTACTGGTGTCATTCTAAGGGGATCCAGTGTCTGTCTGCTTGGGATGACATGCTTGACAAGCCACGCTGCTTCGCAAGGGATGGTTTGCACCTGTCAACCCTGGGCTTCCGGATATTGGCCAAGGCTCTTGCCACCCCCATAGTGCCTTTTTTAGGCAAGGTTCAAATGACAAAACTACCACCCTAGAAAACACAAGTGGAAAAAAACTAAGGGTAATGCTGCTCAATGCCAGAAGTCTAAACCTCAAGATGCACGTCCTCGAAGCCCTCCTCAGTATGGAGAACATCGATGTCTGTGCAGTGACTGAAACCTGGTTCAAGGCTCCTGAGAGCACCCCAGCACTATCAGGTTTTACCTCATATCATGCTTTCTGGCCCCAAAACTTGGACCGAACCACAAAAGGAGGGGGAGTATCCATTTTCATCAAAGATACCCACACCTCCAGGTTAGTGGCAACGCACGAAGCATCGGAGATTATCCAGGTGCAACTAACCATAGGCAAAACTGCCTTACAGTTTGTAGCATGCTACAGACCACCCTCTCAAACTCAGGAACCCCACACAGCCTTCCTGAAGACACTGGAGAGTATAAATGTCTCTCCAAATACCATAATTTTGGGAGACTTCAACTACCCAAACATAGACTGGGAACATTACTCAAGCCCCAACACCCTAGACCAAAGGTTCCTAGAATTCATAAACTCAAATGCAATGGAACAACTAGTTACCATTCCCACAAGAGGAGACAATATACTAGACCTGATCATCACAAACATGGGGACAAAATGCTCCACACCGGAAGTACATCCCTCTTTGGTAAGATCAGACCATAAGTTAATTTCACTGGAAATCCACATCCTGCCCCCACCCCCTGCACAAAAGACCACAGTGAAGAACTTCTCAAAAGCAAACTTCACACTTCTTAAGACTGAAGTGATATCATTCAAGGCCCCTGGGCCAGTGGAAACCAAAATCCACACTGCTGAATCCTTTTCAAATGCCTTCTATGGGCACCTTCAAGAATGCATGGATCATGCAATCCCAAATAAAACCAAGACCCATTCCCCCAAAGGCAGGCACCCGGTCTGGTGGACCCCAGCCATAAATAAACTTTACAACAGGAGGAGGAAGCTACTACATGACAGAGCAAAATGCCTAAAAGGGAAGGCATATCTGATCAGTACTAGCAAAAAACTATGATGACTCATAAAATCATCCAAGGCCAACTTTGAGAGAAAAATCGCAAAAGACACAAAAGACCATCACAAGGCCTTCTTTAGCTATGTTAGAAACCTGGGTGGAAACTCTCAGATATGCTCAGAGTTAGTCCAAAATGACACAAAATACACTGAACCCACTGACATCGCCAACATTCTGGCAGACAGGTTCAGTGCAAATTTCTCCTCCCCCTCCCCCCAAAAGGAGAAATAACTATCCCAGCAGAGTGTAGCCTCCCTAACATCTCAGATGCCCAGGTGAGAGCTGCCTTCTCTAAAGCTAAAAACACAGCATCAATGGGACCAGATGGTGTCCCGGGCTGTGTGCTACATGAACTCCAAGAGGAACTAAACCCACACATAAGGCTGCTGTTTAATCTTAGCCTTACCACAGGATACGTACCCAAAGAGTGGCATACGGCAACAGTGGTCCCACTTCACAAAGGCGGTGCTTCTACGGACCCTGGAAATTACCGCTCCATAAGCTTGACGAGCCTGGTCTGCAAAGCTATGGAGAGGATCATTATGGAACTCATAAACAAAGACATTGGGGACCTACAGACATTGGATCCTACCCAATTTGGCTTTGTCAAGGGCAGATCCTGCCTTTTGAACTTGGTCGACTTTTTTGAAACAGTCACTAAGGCCATTGATGAGGGTAAGGCAGTTCACACAGCCTACCTTGACCTTGCAAAAGCCTTTGACACAATACCCCACTCGGGCATCATAGACAAACTCACCAGCTTAAATGTAAACCCATATGTCACAAGATGGGTTGCAAACTGGCTCAAGGACAGAACCCACAAGGTCAGAGTTGCTGGAGCTATGTCAGACTCTAAACCAGTCACAAGCGGTGTCCCACAGGGCTCAGTCCTGGGACCCCTCCTGTTCGGCATTTATTTTTCCGAGGTACAGGCAAACATAGGAGGATTGTGGCTGACAAAGTTCGCAGATGACTGCAAACTGGGCACCATAATTGATACTCCAGTGGACACAAACATCCTTCAGAGAGGCCTCATAGAAATGGATAATTGGTGCCAGAGCCATGGCCTTAAACTGAACGCCCAAAAATGTATAGTCATACCCTTTGGGAAAAACAAGGTACCGACAAATTACCACATAGGAAGTAATCCATTAAGTACGGAAGAGGTAATCAGGGACCTAGGGACTCAGGTTGACAGTAACCTCTCATTTGACACTCACATTGCCAAAGTGGTTAGGAAGACCTATTATATTGCCCACCTTATCATGAAGGGTTTCACATCTAGATCAAGAGAGGTCATTGTGCCCCTGTACTCTTCTCTTATCAGGCCAATGATTGAGTACAATGCCCCATTTGGGATGTATCTCACCCAACACCTGCAGCAGTTGGAAAGACCCCAAAAGTTCCTCACCAAGAGGATAAAGGGTCTTAAACATATGTCATATGCTGCCCAACTGAAAAAACTCCAGCTCTATTCAGTCGCATACCGACTACTCAGAGGTGATCTGTGCCTGACGTACAAGGCCATGTCCAATCCTGAGTTAATGGACATGCTCCACCTCAGAAAATCCAAATCCATCAGAGCCACGAGAACAAGTGACTTAAACCTCAACACAGAAATAAATAGAACGTGCTGGAGGGACAGATTCATAACCCAGAGGCTCCCTACACTCTGGAACAGAATCCCAGTCCATGTTAGGCAGAGCCCCTCACTGACTCTGTTCAAGAGAAATCTCGATGAGTGGATGGGAGATCGTAGGTTTACCCCGGGGGTCATCTCTGTGTCACTACTAGACAGAGGCATAGTAAACTAAACCCTAAAAGGGTGTAGTATTCTCATCCTAAGGTGTGGTGTAAGCCACATACACTCTGGCTAGGCTTATAAATGCCCTAGGGCAGATAGCCTAGTACGAACCTATGAACCTATGAACCTAAATGTACTATTTATAATTCTAGTGAAATATGCACACCATTCATGTGACAAAACTGCATCCCCAAATGTGTTACTCATGAGTTTAGTGAAATAGGCTCACCATACACGACTAAACTGTACCCCAAATGTGTTACTTATGAGTCTAGTGAAATATGCTTGCCATACACATGACAAAAGTGTACCCCCAAAGTGTTATTCATGAGTCTAGTGAACATCCTTACCATACACATGGCAAAAATGTACCCCCAAAGTGTTATTCATGAGTCTAGTGAATATGCTCACCATGCACATAACAAACGTATACCCCTGAATGTGTTACTAATGAACATGTTTAGCATACACTTGACAAAAG
This sequence comes from Protopterus annectens, assembly GCF_019279795.1. NCBI lineage: Eukaryota > Metazoa > Chordata > Ceratodontiformes > Protopteridae > Protopterus > Protopterus annectens. The sequence continues at coordinate 451,707,661 of NC_056744.1, read as the reverse complement.
CATACCCCAAAATGTGTTATGAATTATTCATGAGTCTAGAGAATATGCTTACCATACTCATGGCAAAACGTATCCTCAAATGCGCTATTCATGAGTCTAGTGAACATGATTACTGTGTACATGACAAAAGGGTGTAAATGTGATGATAACGTATGCTGTGTCCAAACAGTCTGCTCTTTGTGCACCATATTAATAAGAAAAGGAAGATTTGATAAGGCATAAAAGAAAAGGTAATAAAACAACACCAGCACTATAACAAACGTGCAGTGCAAGTCACTTAACAATATTTAAAGCTAGCGTTCCCTTTGTAGAATCTCTTTTTAAAGACTGTTACTGATGAACCACGGCCGGTGCTAGCAACAAGTCACTGCTGCCTTGCTGAAGCAAACACATTTTAAGAACCACTATATAAACAGAACAAAAAAGGCATATTTGCATAACTATACACCTAACGGTATTCCTTTTCAAGTTACGTACCAATTATAAATTGATGTCATATTCTGTTTTTCACACTTAAGAATGCTCAATAGTTGACTGAATATGTGACTTAGCTTATTCTGGGATCTGTTCATCTTATTTTAATTTGTTAACATTTATCCAACCTTTATCCACTCCCTGACTAGATCCGATGACCTTCTATACTATACCTTCAATGGATGTACAGATCTGGAGAAAAAGGAAAAGAATGTTCTAGTGGCATCCATCCTTCCTTCCCCATATGTATTTCACAGGGATTCTTAGTCCTGTCCTTGTTACAGCAGTGTTTTAAAAGCATATCTCCTTGTTTTATGTACTTATTTTACATTGCTTTATCCTTGTTTTCATCATCAAGTGTTTCATCTACAACCATAATTAATTAACTTATTAACCTCAAAATTCTCAGCATCTCACCATTGGTAACACACTCATAGGAGTTTCCAGTCCATCCCACTTACATAACAAGATGTGATGGAAATAGCCTTAGTGTTTATGTCACACTCCATCCATATACATAACACACTAATGCATACACCACATTGAACCATTAAATCATAACCCCATTACATCACCTTTCAAATTGTGCATGGCCAAACCTCCCTTACAAAATACTAATAAAAATAACATGACTAAATAAATAAATAAATAAATAAATAAATAAATAAATAGAAATGGAAATGGAAACCTTCAGGCCAATAAAGCCAGACTCCACCAGCTGAAGACATGCATGTTTCAGTTTCTTATTATACAGATTTAAAAAGCAAAACATCATTCAGTAGCCATGTAACTGAAATGATTAATGTGTTTAAGGGGTTATTCACATATATCCCATGAGGTTTATGTTATCAAAGCTCTGGCTTGGCTGAATGTTTCTTTCAGTTTATTCTGAATGGTTTATTTGTGTGACCATGTACCCTTTGGTTGGCATCTATTTATATTTATGTATGTGTCTACAGTGCACCCTTAAATATATATATATAAGTGCACTGTTTGGTTGAATAGTCAAATGATTGCCTATTAAATAATTATGCTGTTTTGTAATGGCTTGCACTATTCTGACCTGCTTGACTTTTTGTGGAAGTTTTGTAAGCATGGGTTTGATATGTATAAGTAAGTGGGTAAGGGTAGACTCCCCACATGGGTGATGTTGTGGGGGAGGTGAATCCCTTCATGTAAAATAATTTTCTTTGCATTTTTATGTAGGGTGTAGTGTACTTATTGGTGTGGGTTACTAACTTTTCTGATGTAGTGTTTATGGGGTGTTTATTTTTATTTTTTGGGGGATGCTGAATTCCTCATTATGGTTAGGAGGGTCAGTCATTGAGAAGTTTTGCGCATTGTGTCGTTGATGGTATTTGGTGGTCTAACTTTTTCATGTTATTCATTTTAAAAACATTGATTAACCTAAGTCTGCGTGTATATATTTAACTTACTGTACAGGTCAGGAATGTCTGGTAACCCAAATATAGAAGTCAGTAAGTGAAAAAGCTAGATTTTTTTCAATGCAAAATTATGAATATGCTCTATATTAATATTTATATTAATCGATTGTACAAGAAAGAGTATATATGGTACTTCATGGTATCAAATGAAAGCTTACATAATGCTATGTAAGTTACCATGAATACCTGCTGTTTGCCTGCTTTCACTTTGCAGACATTTAAACTTGTTTAGAAATAAAATATTTATATCATATTTCTGTAAATATCTCAGGCATTGTCCACCTGGATGCACTGCAGAATGACATTTCCCATGCCCAGTCATCATGGCTTGTCAGACAAATGGGGTGGTCTATACCACAGAAAATGTGACCTGTTTTCTGGAAATATTATGACTATATGTCATATAGTATTGATTATATTAATAACTCAAACTAGGAAGTATATATATATATATATATATATATATATATATATATATATATATATATATATATATATATATATATATGGTACTCCATGGTATCAAACAGATATGCTTGCAAAATGACACAAATATTGTGAATGATACCTGTGATCTGCAGAGATTTAAACTTGTTTAGTAATATTTATTTACTTTGAAGCACATATTATTATTTTTTATGACTAGTATTGCTAATTGAACTTTTATGTCTTTAAACTGAATTATTAATGTGATGTATATTTGATGTGGAGCATTTCTCCCCGGGCCTCTACTGAAAATGGACATATATCCAGTTAGACTAGCCCGGTCAAGAAATGTAAAATAAAAATAAATAAAAATAAATATAATATTCATATTTGCATACATATCTTATATATGTAAATATCTTGGGCAGTTGTTAAACACATGCCCAATCAATTTGTAGATCTGGAATGGCTTCTCAGACAAACGGGGTACTCTGTAACAGAGAAAATATGAGATGTTTTCTGAAAATATTATGACTATATGTCATGTACTCATAAATATAGAAATAACTTAAACTAGGAGGTATGCATATGGTACTACATGGTATCAAATAAAAGTTTATATAATGATGCAAATGTTATGAATGATACTTTTAGTTTGCCTGCCACAAATCTGCAGATATTTATACTTGTTTGGTAACTAAATATTCATATTTGTATAAATATCATATTTCTGTAAATATCTCAAGCATTGTCCACCTAGACTCATTGTACAACATCATTTCACATGCACAATTACTACAAAGATACAGGAATAGCTTCTCAGACAAGTGGGGTTATTCATATCAGAGAAACTATGGGTTATTTCCCAGAAATATTATGAACACATGTCATATTTAATAATCATTGGAATAATGTAATCCAGAGGGTGTTTATATAGTACTCCATCATATCAAATGAAAGCATACACATTGCTGAAAAAGTTTGCACCAGTAGTCGGTCTCCAACTTGCAATGCTTTGCAGATATTCACATATTAGTCCAGTCAATGTACATATTATTCATAATTATACTAATATGTAAAATGAAGTGATCCCGATAAAACTGCTTTAAAGAAAAATGAGCACATCTGTGTGAACAGAAATCACACTGATAGTTGGGGTCTATCTACCATGGCTACAGAGATATTAATACCTGTCTGAATAATTGATTTTATATATCATGAAATTGTTTGTTCAGTATAACATTACCATTTGGTCTGTCTGACATATTAATATCACCGAGGTGAAGAGGAGTGAGTGCTGACTAACTTTTGTATTCTAACTTTTTTGTAACTCTTATAGTTTTTGAGATACACACATGTTTACAGGTAGGTTGGAAAACTGCAGTCTCAGAATTTTGTGTCAGGCAAAAGATGTCCAGGCAGGAACTCTCCAGGTGTCAGGAGGTGTGACATCCCACTCAGGCTAAGTATGAAAGAGTTAAAGTTCTTTAATAAATCAGTCTGGTTTGAAGAGTCTAATCATAATGGGTAAAACAGAATTCTGGATTAACAGAAGTTGTTAGGGAGGAGATTAGTAGCTGAGTTGGCATCAAAAAGGGATAGGATGGATGAGAAGTTTATTTTGCAGAGATGAGATTGGAGTCAAGAGATGTTATTTGCTGATTTTGACCTGAAGCATACAAGCTTAAGGAGGAATTAAAGATTAATATTAAGTAAGTAGAAAGTTACTGGGAAGTGGTCACTGAAAGAGGATAGATAGATTGGTGGTTGTACGTGAAATGTTTAATAGGGGGTGGTAACAATACCTCTCAACTGTACAGATTTTTGCAGAATGTCCAGATTTTTACCTCATATTTTTGGTCTGTTTCTCATAAAATTGTGGTTTTCTGCTAATCATTGAGGGTTAAAGTCAGAAAATAATGCAGACATTTGAGTTTTACACTTCATACCCTTCAGGAAATCCATGCTATTGAAAAACCTGTAATTCTATCAATTTTCTAAGTTTGTAATAGCAACATTTAAAAAGTGTCCCTATTTGGAGGCCTTTGTCACCCCACTATTGATGGCTTTGTCCAGATTTTTTGCTCCAAGAGGTTGAGAGTTATGGTGGTAACTATAAAGTCTAGTAAAGACTAGAAGGTAGGTTATTTGATTAGCTGGATTAATTTTTGGTCAGCATAGAATTTGGTAAAATCATGATTGATTGTCCTACCTAGGATGAGCATTTGACAACTGCGTGGAATATGAGCCAGTATATTTGGTATATTCCGGGGGGATTCAATATTTTTCAGCATGGAAGGACATCTTTAACAATCCATGTTGCTTTGCAAAGAATGGTCTGTACCCATCTCCCCTAGATTTCTGAATATTGGTTAAAACTGTAGCCACCTACTTAAAGCCTTTTTTAGACAATGTCAAATTGATATACCTACCAACATAGCAAATAAACACAATGAAACCTAAAGGTAGCATAGCTTAATGCTAGGAGCTTAAACAAGAAACTCCCCAACTTACAAGCCCTCCTCACTCTGGAGAATAAAGACATATGTGCCATTATTGAGGCATGGTTTAAATACAAAGAAAGTACTCTGTCAGTGCAAAACTTCAGTGCCTTCCACATATTTAGACCATCAGCCACACAGACAGGACAAAAAGTGGATTCTTGTTCTACATTTTCAAAAAATATAACTAGGTTGGTTAAACAAGATGATGCCCTGCAGTTTATCCATGTACAAATCACCATAGATAAACTCCCATACCATATCCTAGCAAACTATAGATCACCCTCTATATCCCAAGAATCCTATTGCTTGTACCTAATGGCAACACTCATCATTAAACCAAATACTCATGGGAGATTTTAACTACCTATCTGTAGACTGGGAAAACTACACTGTCTCAGACTCGCAGGCACAACTATTCCTGGACTTTATTAACACAAATGCTCTTGACCACATGATGTGCACACCCACCTGAGATTCAAACATACTCGACCTGGTAGTAAACAGTATGGGAAGCACTGCATCCCCCTCAGTGTCATGTTTTCACTGGTGAGATTGGACCACAAAGGTTGATTTCCTTGTGGAAACAGAATTCATTATACAGATGTTTAGACAAAGGAGGTACCCTGAGAATCTTTTAAATCAGGTCAGGGTTGAAGTGTTCAACAAACGTGAGCAAAGTACATACAAGCCCATTATAGGTAATGGATTTTTGGGACCTAATAGAAGAGTAGATAACATAGTTAACCCTAGCTCAACCCTGATCATAACCTACAATGGGGTGGCTAGCACCATCATTGAGGTTATTAACGCAAACTGGGAGATTTTGCAGTTTGATGGTAATATTGCACACAGGGTTGGGAAGACCCCTAGGTTTGTGTTTAGAAAGGACAGATTCCTAAAGAACATATTGGAAGGAAGGAAAAAGGATGGAAAAATCAATAGAAAAATTGGGAATTACAGGTGTAATGCTTGTGTATATTGTTCCTTTATACTTGAGACAAAGGAAAAGTTCAGAGTTAATGGGAGGATTATTAACATCCATGGGCACTACAATGGTAACAGCTGTAATGTCATTTACATGGCTAAATGTGAACATTGTCCTATATTTTATATAGGTAAAACATCTAGGAAATTCAAAGTTAGGATCAGTGAGCAACTTGGTGACATTGGGCATTGTAGAATCACCAGTGCCCTGTACAGGCATGTACAAGAAAATCAGGGCCACCAATTTAAATTTTTGGTAGTTCAACAATTGGTCAAAGATGAGCAGGGATGTACACTGGATGTTCATTTGGATGTACTGGAACTGAGGTGGCAATTGTATGTTAATGCCTCAGTATCCAGGCATCAATTAAATGATAAGTATATCCAGTATTTTGAAAATGGACCACATTTTAGACTAACTGAACTAATTTGTTACTGTGCAGAATTTAATGTTTATATATATATATATATATATATATATATATATATATATATATATATATATATATTATACAGTTTTAAGATTGTTTTAATGTTATTTTTAACAAGGAATTTTAAGTTTGTACATGAAACTTGGTTATAGTAATTAACTGTAACAGTGTTGAAGGGGGTTTTATTACCAATGTGGGTTTTTTTTGCTTTTAATTGATTCTCATTAAAGTTTTGATTGATTAATTGGGGAGGGTATATACAAGGCTGGGTAATGTGTGCACATTGTTCTGATGAAGTCTCTTTATTGGAGAGGAAGGAGCTCAACTTGAATAAAGTGGTTGTCTCATTTGGATTTGTTTTTCTTCCTGTTGGCTTTTTGGATTCATTGTTTTTTTATCTCTACCTTTGTGGTTCTATACAATATAGACCCTACCTTAAGACTCCTTGCTGGGACTGCTTCTATTTGCCATCTACTTCTCAGAAGTAAAGCCTAATGATAAGAGCCATTGCCTGACGAAGTTTGCAGATGACTGCAAATTGGGAGCTATCACAGACACCCCCATGATACAAACATCTTACAGCAGGGTCTAACACAGACAAAAGACTGGTGACAAAGTCATGAATTAAAACTCAATGCCAAGAAATGTGTTATATTGCTTTTTGGGAAAACAGCCACCCAGACTAATTACTCCATTGATAGGACACCGCTAAGAGTTAACCAAGTAGACAAGGATCTGGGAACATATGTAGACAGTAATCTGGCCCTCTATGTCACCCGACTTACAAGTAAAGACATGGCATCCATGTCCGAGGTAGTCATGCTACCACTTTCTTCTGCCTTTGTCAGACTATCATTGATTCCCCCTTCTGCATGTACCTAACCAGACCTATGCAACAGTTGGAATGTCCACAAAGTATCCTTACCAGGAGAATCCAGGGTACTTGGTCTCCTACAGATTTCTGAGAGGAGATCTATGTCTGGCATAAAAAGCATTTCCACTTCCAGCTCTGTTGGATCTTTTGAACATCCACATTCAAACAGCAACAGAACCTTTGGATCTAAAGATTAAATTTTGTTTGGGATATAAATAAGAGGCTGGCAAGACAGATATGTGTCTCAAAGGATCCACATGCTCTGGAACATACTCCCCATCCTTGTAAATACGAGTCCATCTCAAACCCTATTTATGAGTAATATTGACAAATGCATGGGAAATCAGAAATTCCCCCCGGTATCTGGCCCCCATGTCTCTGAAAAGCAGAAGCAGACAGTAACTATGCCCAAACTAACAAACCCCCCAATATAACCTTGTAAAATCTTCCTAACTAACATACCTGCTCCTAATAATCCCCATGATACTTACAGAGGTGCATGGCTAGGCTTATAAAGGCCCAAGTAGATGTTAGCCTAGTATATAGCTACAAACCTATGAACCTATTAAAGACTGACATATTGGGATAGATGTAGGTAGTGACAAGTATGTAATTGCAATGTAAAGATGGCTGGAGTTGTTGGAGGGCAGTATAAAAATGACCAATTTGGATCATGGTCAGGCAATGATTGGCTTTTCTTATAAGATGGATGTTGAGGTTACAGTCATACACTAACACAGGACACCTCCTTGTCTGTCTCCTAGATGATCCCTAGTTTTCCATGCCAGGAGATGTGTTGTTTGTTGGCCACCAAGTATAGTACCACTGGCCCTGTGCCAAACCATTTGTGGTCATCGACCATATTAATGTTTGTCACAATATCTTCCCAGGCATGGTCCCAGTAGGCCTGGCCAACTACATGTAGAGCAAAGAGCTATCATCCTTGGAGATCAAGGGCCTGCAGTAGCCATCATTCTCTGTATCAAAGAATGTGGGGTTACATGTCAATAACCCAGCAGATTCAGTAATGCGCCTCCACTTGCCATGTTTTTTTTAGGTATTGCTGTGTTGTTATGGAAACCATTGGAATTACCAGCCTTGCTCCTGTATGACTCTGACAAATCTTACCACCACCAGAGTTCTTCATAGCTATATAGCATGCTTTTTGTGTACTTGACATTTATAGATCTGTATTCTTTATGTAATGTCAGGTAAATTGGTTTGCTGAGCTCATGTCACCCACAAAACAATCACATACTACTTCAAATGATTAAGGTGACATGCCTGATCCTCTTAGTGTTACAAATTATTTTGCTACAGAGATGCATGCAAGGTATACAATGGCGAAATGTGTTTACTGACCATGTTATCATGCATTGTACAAATGTATTAACTGTGCTCTGATAAAGTACTCATGACAGAGTGTCTCATTATGCGTAACAATCCAGTAGCCCAGCAATTACTGTACGATTGAAATCCCCCTCTCAGTAAGGCTTTCCTAATATACTTAAAATTACTGACAAATATGCATTTTATTATGTCAATAGGTTAAATAGCAGTGAAAAGCAGACATACCACAACTGAATAGACTGGCAAAAAGTAGCATTTATTAGGTACAGGCTTATGTATTTTTCCCGAAGGAATCTTCTGAAATACACCTTTGGCATATTCCAAATTATGTGCTCTACAGTTTTCTTCTGTAGTGTGATGAGGCTCTGTGTAGCACGACGAGGCTTTGTGTCACATGATGAGGCTCTGTGTCACATGATGAGGCTCTGTGTAGCATGATGAGGCTCTGTGTAGCATGATGAGGCTCTGAGGCTCTGTGTCACATGATGAGGCTCTGTGTAGCACTATGAGGCTCTGTGTAGCATTATGAGACTCTGTGTAGCATGATGAAGCTCTGTGTAGCACAATGAGGCTCTGTGTCAGTTCTTGTGCTTATATTGTGTAGATTTACCTGGCTGGCTGCAATAATTATGCTGATTAGGGCTCAGCTCATTATTGTTTTTGAATTACTCAGTTTTCATGACAAGAAAATATGCTAAGCATTGTGCTGTGCAGGTGTGTGGGGGGCTATAATTATCAGTGTGCATGTGCAGTCTACTACATGCCTCTTGTGAGAGATTTGCAATTCCACATATAACTCTTTTGAAATCGAGTTGTAGTGTTTGATTTCTTACCAGCATATAAAGGGATACAGGACTGCCACGATTCTCACATTGAAGTGCTATCGTGAACCATTATAATACAGTGCCTATATTATCTTAGCCCCCCCCACCCATCACACAAATTAAATAAATAATCCAAACAGCAACAATAAGGAAAAAATCCACAAAAGGACAAACGTTCCTGTATAGTAAATAAAAATATGGTACACCGGAAAATCACCACTCATATACAGGACCGAAAACGGCAGCAGCAATATATTCAAAAGTTGTTAGTAGCACAATAAGTCAAAATTCATGTATATAACCACGTCCAAAATAAATGTTGATAAAACGATTTATTGTAACAAAAAAGTGAGCGCTTTCACCATGAGGCTTCTTCAGACTTTAAAAACTAATAGGTACAAGAGGTTTTAAATAGTGTCATTAATTAAAATTACTGACGTCAATTATATTCAATACAAATTTAAAGTGAAATAACACATTCACTTCCTGTAAACCTTATAAAATAAAATCATTGCAGTTAAATATACAAGTAAACATACATGATAAAATATATGTAATACAAAAACTAATGTTTAAAATCATAAAATCACTGTTTAGGTCTAACTAATCTCCTTTTCCAAAGAATAGGATACAAATTAACTTTGTCATTCAACCCAGGAGACTGGTCCGCCCTACAGTGGATAATCCAACGTAGTTCACATTCCTGGGTATAAATATCTATATCACCACCTCAGATGTTAGGCTCTATGACGTGTATGAAATGAAATGCCCATTGATGCTCATTGCTGCAAGGCAAAATGGACACACAAGACCTGATCTGGGTGCCAGTTTTCTGCTATTTTTCACTGATTCTTCAACATGAATCATCATGCCTGAGAAAGAAAAGGTAGTGGCCCTTTTAGAGCAAAAGCATAACTAGGTGAAACAATGCACTGTGCCAGTCCCAACAACTAGCACCCCACCCCCTCAGCTCTTCAAGAGAAGAGTAAAAAAAAAAACTTCTGTACAACTTGTAGGATGCTGCCAGCCAACAGTACCCAATCCACAGAAAAAAAAAAATCTGTTCCTTCTACTGACACACCAACCAGGAGGACACATACACAAACACACACACACACACACACACACACACACACAGACACACTCACACACACACACACACACACACACACACACACACACACACACACACACACACACACACACACACACACACACACACACACACACACACACACACACACACACACACACAGACTCCTGCCCAAGCCATCTCTCCTTCCTTACATTTTAGTAATAAATAAATAAATAAATAAATAAATCATTATCTTTTAAACTGTAGCAAACAGCTTGCTACAAATATAGCAACAATTCCTACTCTGCATGGAGCATAGCAGAACACTATGGCGATCGGGTTTTACTTTAAAAAAAAAATTTTTTTTTAAACTGAAAAAAACTACTTGCTACATTGCTACAATTTATACCCTGCTCAGGTTTTAGTTAAAAAAAATCATAAGATTTGTTTACATTTAAACTGTAGCAATATATAGCGAGCAGTTGCTATAGCTTAAACCACATGCAGAGTGCTACAGAGCTCAGATTTGACCACAAATGCAATATCAGCTTTTAAAAGCTTGTACTACACTGAAGAGTAATTGGGGTGATGGTTGATCGATCATGCCCCATAGCACTTTGCACCTACGGCATTTGCCCCTTTCACCCCACCCTATCTAGTGTTTTAGAGTGCAGAAGTAGTGTGAGGAGGAGTCTGAAATATTTTCCGACCTCATTCATAAGGTCTACAGCCTGAGGATCCTGCAGAATGTCTTTGAAAGTCTAAGTAAAAGACTGAATCCTGGAATAGTTTAGCTCAAGCTGTTAGCCATGCCACTGGCATCCCACATATGGGGGAGTAAGGCCATCACCCTTACAATGACATGAGGCACTACTATCCTAATATCTTACTCTGATGGGTGAATGAAGTTAAACAATGGCCACTAACTCCATAAAGTAAGTATAACTTATCTTGCCTACACACAAAACTGGTCACCACATGTTAACCAAACATATTATGCTGTATTCTTTTTAGCCAAGGAAGAAAATGAAGTGAATCGGCAGCTATTCCTGTATAGGAAGAGACTGTATTGCCTAACAGAGCACCAGGGTGAGTACACTTGTTTCAGACTGTACAACTTTTAATATTAACAGTAGAGAATCATTCCCAAACAGTATAGTTTTTTACATCAGTGTCAGTTCTGTGATAACTGCTTTAGGTCGAAAGTAGCAGTATGACTGTTGAATGCTATTACCGTGATTCATTCAGGCATCATGTTATACACTTGAACAAGTAGGTCAGGATGTTAAAGTTGTGCTCTTACCTTCTGAGTATGCTTGTTAGTTTAATTGTCTTCTATTTGTGTTGCCATGAAATATTTCAGTTGAAGTTTATGTCTCATTATATGAATGACAGCATTAGATGGAGGAATTTGTGTGAGCAGCATTTTTGGGTGGGTGGACATCTTTGTCAATATAGTTATTTCCTTTGCTTATAACTTATGAGTGAAATGTCAAGCTGAGCACTGTGGTTTCTTTTCATGTGTATATTTGTGTCAGACACCATTATTATCTCTCAAAGGAGAGACCCCCCCCCCCGGTTGATTTGTTCAAGTAGCTTGTCAAATTACTTCTTTATCTTCAGAATGCAGGTGATGATGGTTGTTGATTCAAGTCCTCCTCTCACCTGTGTATTCTAACAGCCTTATTAAATCGAGAAGCATTTTGGTGGATCCCCTGCACATGCTTGAGGTGAACTTATTCCAGCGTCAGTAACACAATGAAAAAAAAAGATGAACAGCATAACACTGAATGCTGTTTTGGATAGAAAATCATTGCCGGTGTGGTTTACAAGTGTGCACTGGCAATAATTCACTTGGTTAGGGAGATGTCTCCTTTCTTTGAGTTGATGCAGCTGTGGAATTGGCATATAGTAGTTTGTGGGGTGTGGGGGTCTTGCCCCCCATATGGGAGGGAGGTGAAGGAGGCCTGTCTTCTGCAAAAAAAAAAAAAGATAAAAATGATTTTTTTCTCCATTTGGAATTTCAGGCAGTTTTTTCATACTTTCAGCACATTGACTTTCAGGAATTTGTCATTTCATAGTAGAAACATTTTTGGTCCTTCAAGTATATTATTTTTAAAAGTGTATCATAGTTAAAATGGGTCTATATTGAATAATCGAAAATTAAATTCACCGAATGATATTTACATTGAAAATACCATTCAGTGAATTCTTAATATTGCGATTGCAGTACAGTGAAGATCGGAAAATTTGCCCTTTCCTCACTGTAGTGTGATCTTGGAGTTAGTATATATAATTAGCGGGGGGGGCACAGCCCCCACAAGAGCAAATTTGCTGAATGGTATTTTCAATGTGAATAATATTCGGTGAATTAAATTTTCGATTATTTATAGAGACCCAGTTAAAATATATATCAGCTTCAGTTTTTCATTGTATTTATATTTCTGTCTTCCCCGCCCTCTTTGTCACTGTCCATTACATTGCATACATTTATTTTATTTATTATTTTGCTGATCTCAACTTATTTTACTGCATATGCAGTAACATCACAACCTGTACCAATCCCTATAGCAAGGCCTGTTAGCATCCTACACGTGGTTGTTTCAGTGCCACCACCACTGCCACAAGAAGCACCCAGCACATCCGGATCTCAGACATCTACAGCCACCTCCACACTTTCTGCCCTGCCTGATTGCACCATCCTCTACCTCTCAACATCTTACAATGAAAATTCTGGACAAAGCTAAAAATAATGGGGGAGCAAAGGCCCAAGATATGGACATTTTTTAAAATATTATTTTTATAAACTTGGTTGACAGAATAACAGGTTTTGCATCAGCATGTATTTTCTGGAGGGTATGAAGTCTGTAAGTATTTAGTGAATTCAGCGAAACAGTGATTTGCCAGAAAAAAATTTCTGCAGAACAGACCAAACATTTGAGGCCAAAATCTTGACATTCTGCAAAAAAACTGGACAAATGAGAGGTATGTCACAACAGGTAGCCCTGCAGTGAATGCTAGGACAGTTGTACCCACCAGCAGCCGTGCCAGCAGAGCTGTCACCTGTTGGAAGCTGGCAGACATTGTGGAGGAGATTGTCAACAAGATGTTTAATGCCCAAATTGGCCAGATGGAAAACTACTTTGAATCCCTGTCCAGCACTATATACACGGTCTGAGACAGAACCCAGTGGCATACCTCTCAACCTGCAGACATTAAAAACTGGAGCAATGGTCCTTGTAGCCATCCACTTAAAATTGAAAACATCTAATTAGGATAAAATGTGAATGCCAAATGCTGCAAAACTCATCCCACTTCCAGTAGGAATGTGGGATTCTACTTGGAAACATGTTTAAAAACAGAGATTGAGAAAAAGGTTTGGTAAAATATAAGCACATTAACAAAGAGACAGTGCAAACTGTGTAGGCTATAATGAACTGTATTGCAAAATTTGACCATACGAGGTCATTTATTTCTGCTTCATAAAATGGCAGCTATAAGAGGTGTGCCCTATTTGTTTAAATTATTGTTGCCGTTATTGCATTGGTCATGCAGTATGGTTTTCTGCATATTAGTGAGCTTCAAAATCTCATGCGATAAGTGAAATTCAAACAGTAGGGTGAAGGGGCATGTCAAGCCTGAAATTAATGATATACCTCCAAAACTAGGGGCTTCCTGCTCACAGATAAATCAGGCCTTAAAATAGGAATGTTTCTCCAAAATATGGACAGTTAAGTGGTGTTCCCACTGCTGACTTTACCCAAGGTGGTGAATACTCTCCTACTAGATAGCAGCTGTGAACACCAATATCTATCTGCCATTATGGTGTTGCCCTCTCTTTTTTGTCCATGTCTACCCTGTTACTTGTTCAATCATACCTTTAATACTGTCATTGTGCATTTGTCTGATGTCTCCATTACCGTTGTATTGCCTTCCTTCACTGTGTTACAACATACCCTGTCAGTCATGTCTTTATTCCCCTAACATAACCATCTTACCTTCCTCTTATGTCTTTTTCTTCCTTCCTCAACTTTCTTTCTCATTATGAATTTAAAAAAATGGGCACCTGTCTTACAAAAAAATAAAAAAAAAAAAAATACCAAGAATTGAATACCTCCATCCTGCTCATTCCTTAGGCGTGCACTTTCTGTTCTCCCTCTGCTTGCTTCCGCCATTCATCACGTTCCTATATTTCCATTTTCACTCTTTAATCTGGTAAAAAAACTAGATAAATGTATTTTCACACATGCCCAACTATGCCTTCCAAATCACTTATCTTTGCAATTGTACTGCGTGGGGCCAGGTCTTAAAGATCACAGCTGATACCAATATACAACTGACAAGTCTGGAACTGCCCATTGTATAGCAAAGAGCTGGATCACCATGTTCCATATGCACATGGGTTCCCGTCAGAATTTCAAATTCCTAAAACCTCAAATTCCATATGGTTGAGACAATATGATCGAAGTTTTAGACCTTCGAAATTCTGAACGGAAATCTGCATACAGGGTGGAAGGGGAGATTTCCCTCTGTAGTGTGATCTCAGAGTTGGTATATTTAAGTAGCAGGGGTGGGGGGTGCAGGGGGGCTTGCCCCTACATAAATATCAAGAATGTTTTTTTTTTTTTTGATTTATTTTGGAATGTCGAGATTCCAAAACTTTGATCATATGGTCTCGACCATATGAAATTCGACGTTTTGGTAATTTGACATTCAGATGTGAATCCATGCACATATGTATTATCCATAGATGTCACCAGCCCCACACATGAGCTGGGTGTCACTGCATAGCAGTTTGTACATACTACATGTGGTACAACTACCAGGATTTAACTGCTTCCCCTTGCAATGAATTTCAATGTCAACTATCGCTGTGGATAATAGATTACACACCAATGACTGTGTCCTGATGTGACATTGTTGGCTGTCTTATTCTTTCATTCTGCAAGTGTGTAATTACCATCTGCTTTGTTTCCCTGATGTTGTCTGTTTCACGGTTTCCATATATAATATATTTTGCAGTGTGTAAGTGGGAAGGGATATGGGTACAAGTCCCCTCAGTATTATATGCTTCTTGTCTTATTATTTTTTTCATTCTGCAAGTGTGTAAGCACCAACTGCTCTGTGTTTCCCTGATTCTGTTTGTTTCACCACTTCAACAGCTCAGCTCAATCTGTAAATGAATGTGTTTTGCACAGTATACATAGGAATGGTTGTAGGTTCATGCCCCATAGGGGCTTTACACAGGCACATCATTGTTACAGGAGGGTGCCTATATCCTAGTATTTGCATTATAGAGTAGGTACTGTAGCAAGACTCTGCTGATGTCATAACTGCTTTTAATTGATATATTGGTACTTATTTCTACACCCCCCAGCATGTGTTGTTTTACATTTTTTATCTTCAGTTAGTTATCATTTATATCGGTGTTTCATACCCCCTTATCCACTGTCTTCCTTATCCCTGACTGTGTCTTCAACTCCCTTTGTTGTCTTATCTATGTCATATATTTGTTTGTTTGTTTGTGTAGCCCTGCTACCTCCTATATTCTACCTGCCTTTACCTTACTTATTTTGTTATGTCCACAAGTTATATTCACTGCATATACTTACCATTACATCAAAAAAAAAAATGATTCCTACAGAATACAACAAAAAAGAGATAGCTACACATGTCTCATTGTGCTGTAAGGCTGCCACAGGCCTTCTTTCTCTTGCCACAGCTATGAATGAGTGATTATGTCAAGTACCCTTCAGGCTCACGCTTGCTAAACAAACTCAACCACTGCTCATACTTCCTTATCGCCAAACCGCAGTCCTTCACACTCTCCCTGCAGTCTGTGCTGCAGCCGCAGCCACTATTTTAATGAACTGCTCATTGCACATATTTATCTGGCTGCATTAGTTGTTAATAAACATAAGAGTTCATTGTGCATGCACAGTAAATAGAAGATGAGTGTCCGTGATCATGATCGCATTGATTCTGAATCCCCAGAAGTGTCTTCAGTGGAATATCTGACAAGCATACAGGCTCCTGTGTTGTAAACTTAACCATTTCTTTTTCATCTTTTTTGTTCTATTTCCTAAATTCCCATATCATTATTATGGCCAGTAAGTATAAGGAACTGCAAAAAGACAGTCTGAAAAGCAATATAAGGTATAGTACAATGACTTCAATATACCTTGCAAAAAGAGTGCATAATGGGAACTGTAAAGCAAACTATATTCTGTTATAGCTCTTCCACACAAGTAAATCTACATAATTTAACTCCCCAGTCAGAGTTGCTTCCCTATTCTGCCTCTCATGAGTATATCATACCTTTTGTAGCACAAATGTTAATAACTGATAAAATATATTAATATACAGGAAGTGTAAAATAAAAATAATCTTGCTTCAGATTACTTCATTTTATAAAACTTCTTTGTATAATTTATAAGAAACTTGTTGGACAATGGTAACATATCAATACAGAACCATTTGTAAAAACCTAAACAATGACTGTCTATACAAGTAGCTTCTACTGAGTTTATGGTATTCAAAATAATCAGCATTATATAAAGTTAATTTTACCATTGCTTAAAGTCATAAAGCTATTTAAACTCTTAAACTCTCACTACTATTGAAATATTTAATTTACACTTTCTTCAAAATGATGCTATTGAATATATCTTTGATAGTTACTTCCTTTCCTTTATTTTTGAAATGCATAGACATTATCCCCCGGATTACTAATCTTCCGTGCAGGACTAGTCTAATCCTGCATGGAAGTGGCCGTTTAGGAGGAGGATGGCAGCGCGCCATGCATATTAATGAAGGTGTGCTGCCTGAACTCTTAATCCTACATGGAGTATGGATGAGTGCAGGGGGATGTCTGAGAGCAGAGCTCTCAGAATAAACATGCCCCTGCAAAGTAGAACAGCAGAAAGTGTAAATAAATGAGCGAGACTGCTCATAGGTGTCTGCATATCCCCACCAACAGTCCCCCATATGTACAACAGCAACAGGATATAAAAATAAAAAGAAGAAACACCTTTATTTTTTTAAAAAACTCCGAGTACAGCTAACCATAGGTACGCGGGTGTGCCCATTGCTTAGCTCCGGTTAAAGTAGCTTAAAAGGCTGAAGAGGATAACAAGGAAGATATATGCAAATGAAGCAGCACAGCAATAGTGTAGTGGTCAGAGCATCCACCTAATGAGCAGGCATTCCCAGTTCGAGTCCCACTACAGCATATACCATTTTCCATGTGAAATTTGTATATGAACTTTTTTTTACATTTTTTTGCTGTATAACCTACTAAATAACATTTAAATGTGAACTGGAGTACTGCATTAAATGCACATGTGAAGTGTCATAATGAATAAGGCACCAGTAAGCAGGTTTAAGCACAAATAAGCATATATAAGCACTAGTAAGTGTGTTTAAGTGTGTTTGCACGGGGGTAAGCATTACCTACACAGATTAAGCAAAGTAGAAGCTGAGTGTAAGAAAATAAAACCGGAGGTTAGCATTGCTTAGCTCTGCGCAAACCCGCTTACAACTGCTTTAAAGTGCCATAATCACTCTGTATCCAACTGGCCCTTGTTCTGCCCAGCAACAAAATAAACAGCCTCTGCAAGGCTCAAACCCAGGATCCTGCACACTACAGTCACAGTAGTTAACCACTAAGCCATCATAGCAGTACATATGATTGAGGTGTCAACAAACAAAACCACACCACAGGAAACTCAAACAACATGTGAAAGGAATCTATGTATAGTCCGATGTTGTATAACCTGCCACATAACATAGATATGTGAACTGGAGTACTGCAGTAAGGCCAGATGTGAGGTGTCATTCCCAGGATCCCATAAAGTGTACGTACACATGAATTACGGATAAAAGACAAATATATGACATGTAATGAATAATAAATCAATGCCAAAAGGAAAATATAATGCTAATTAAATATTAACCAATGCTAAGCATTGCACAGCTTAGCTTACTTGGTGTAAGCAATGTGTAGGCTGGCTAACTCAATCTGCCGAGTGGTATACCCCTTTAAGCAATGCCAACCTTAGGTAAGCAGGTTTGCCCATAGCTTAGCCTTTTCAAAGCCAGCCAATCACAGACAAGTGTGGAAAATCAGCCTACTTAAACCCAAGAAGTGGGAAGACACCTCATAACTGGTTGTAGCTTCCCCTTGCAGGCTCTATGGTGCATCCAGGAGTCCAAGGTCATGGATGGACTCCTAGTTAAAGACCATGCACAGAGACTGCTGCAGGGCCAGTACCAGGGCTCCCAATATAAGGTGGTGGCCTGGGACCGTCTCCCCCAGGACTCCACCAGTGCCACTGGCATACCCCGAACTGGTGAGCAAGTCAGGCACCACTATGCTGACCTGAAGCGGTGGAAGGAGGATCTCTTGGAGGAGTGGCTCCAAGAGGCTAGAGCATCTAGGGATGTCCCAGCCGTGTGTAAGTATCAGTCAACTACATGTTTAATAATTGCTAGCTCAGGTATATCATGGATAGGTATGGCTAAATATCTGTTTTATGTCCCCCCCAGCTGCAATGGTGCGGGCCGCAAACCAGGAGGCCCACGTCTGCCACCAGGTGCAGTTGCGATACAAGGCAGGTTAGTAATACTCGTGCTTTTATTGTCATAGGAAATAAAAATAAAAGTAGTAGTAAAGTAATTGCAAGTATAAAACCTGTATTGTTCAAGACAATTCTACTAGAGAATATGGCAGGGAGATTCTCATATTGTTAGTATGGCAATAAAAGTTTAATACCCGGACAAAACAGGTATAACTGCTGGACTGTATGTGTATATTCTGGTATCATATGGTAATGTAGATGTGCAATCATGTAATAGTACAGAAAGTTTAATACCCGGACAAAACAGGTATAACTGCTGGACTGTATGTGTATATTCTGGTATCATATGGTAATGTAGATATGCAATCATGTAATAGTACAGTAGTATTAAGCAGTGTTACGCACACCATGCACCATAACATGAATTTGTAGGAATGCCTGTATATGACAGGTGTAATCCTCAGAGGCCATTTAGTACAACTGAGAGACACATAGGCAGTAAATAAGGGAAATGCAGACAACAACGCCCAAATAGCACATGCAACTAAGATGTGAACTATTGTTGTATTAGCACACACACCCACGGTTTGGTAGTAGTCTGCAACAACTGTACAGATATGTCCAGAATGTCTATTAAAGTGGTCCATATCTAATGCCTATCAACCTGTCTCCCTGGTAAATCAGTGGGATGATCCCAGACGTAATTGCAGCAAACAGGAAATACAACTGCTTGACACACATCTATGACAACAAACCTGGCACACTAGAAACTCCACAATACCTTATGTGACTAAGAAGCCACGTATGTCCCATATGCACCCCAACATGTTAAGCTGTGGTCAGAGTGTGTACAGTAACAGAGTGAGATGTATGTGCATAATACTAATGTGTAATCTGGAACCTTGTGTGGCAACAGTCAGGTAGTGTTAACAAACTTCACTCCCCACAGGTACAGTGGATACGAACACTGTGCTGTGACATACAGACCAATATAACCTGTACTGGTACCGTCCACCCTGGTATTGTAGGGGATTGTGGATTTTGCAGTTTCTCTGAATAATAAAGTATCACTGGTCACTGTCGCCCACACTGTGCTACATAATATAACTGTGTAGGAAAGCATGTATGTGTGTATGTCAGGTCACTAAAGGTGAAAGACGGCAATATTCTAGATATATCCAGGCATATCAGCATGTGGTCAACACATGGCCAAAGTCTGTGCAGAAAGAGTTGGATAGCATAGTGCAAAACATCAACCCAGATTCTGGCCGTATGTGTACAAACAGTTAAGTCAGTGATAATAAACATTCCCTCCACAGGTATACCAGGTAAGAGGTGTATACTGCAGGTAAAACCGGTTCATGTGTAATGATGTTGACAGCCATATCAGTGATCAATATAGCTCTACAGGGTAGTGTAGTAAGACATGTAAGGTATGGATAAAAGCACTGATTAGGAAAGTAATGTAGAGTACAAGAATATACTACTTGTTAATTGACATATTTCTCTCCCCCACCTTATCTCCAACAATAATCAACATACCCAACCCAGCTGGTATGTACTGACTCTGATAATGGCCAATTGTTTGATAAATATTTTAATGGTTCCCATGCTTGTGCCATATTGAATTATTCCAACACTGTTGGCATGGTGCCATCAATGTACCTGCATGCTGTTCTTATCACCACTGTGGTCCCATTTATGCATGTGTTCCATTTGCTATGCAACTGTTCCGTATCTGGTATCTGGGTTAATGGGAATATCTATGCATACTGCTATACCTAACCCTGGAATGTGTTGACTATTACTAACCCATATATGATGTTGAAATCTAAACACTATAGCACGCTTGGGAAGACCGGTCCCAGCAGACCCACCTGCCCTACCTCAGCTGGCCGAGGCACCAGGCACCAGCATGTCTGGGGCCCAACCCTGCACCTCCCTATCTGTTGGTCCTGCACCATCTTCGGGTGGAACCGCCTCAAGGGATGGGGCTTGTCCCCCCCAGGAGTGGGCACGGACAGGCACCTGTCACCCATCACCAGGTCAGGGTCATGGTGCGTAGAGCGATCAACAACCAGGTCAGTGATTTTCTAAGCCAGCTTGAGGGCCGAGTGTCACGATTAGAGAGTCAGCCTGGCTCTGCGGCTCAGCACTCAGCACAGCCACCTTCTGGACTGTGAAGGTGCAGTGGTGACTGCCCATGGGTGGGGACCTCAGTCTCACTGTTACCACTAGGGGGGGCTTGTGGTCTTCTGATATCCCAACACCCCTCCCCATTAAGGTGTTTACCCCCCACATGTCATATACCACCCCTGTATGCGTCTTGTGTGTCTTGTCTGTTAACCTACCCAACCTACCTCCCCAAATATACCTACTACCCCTCCCCAACATCCCACTCCCACCTGAAAAAAAAAGGGCAATCTGTTCCTACAAAAAAATCTCACCCCATACATAGCTGTCCATTTCGCATACGTGTCCACTGGACACGTGTAATCCAGTCTAATTGGCATCACAATGAATTTTTGTTGTCCTCACCTCTCTCCCAGGGGTTTGAGTGTCCAAATCTACCTCCAAATACAGTGTATTTGCACAGCTGTTGCTGTAGATGAACTGGGCAACTATGGACTTTCCCTACACCCTTCCTGCACATCCCTAGCTATTTTCTCTACTGTCTTTACCTCTTTGTGCCCCTTTATTCACCTCTGTCCTATCAACCCCTTTTTCTGTTCTTTTAAAGAAATTAGTGCTGGGGTAAGTGGGAGTAAGCACTTTTAAGCAGCAGTAAGCAGGTTTAAGCCTGTTTGTGTGGGGGTAAGCAATGCCTACATAGGATAAGCAATTCAGAAGATAACTGAGGGTAAGAAAATGTAACTGGAAGTTTGCAGTGCTTACTGTCACTCAAACCCACTTATAGCTGCTTTAAAGTGCCTTAATCACTCTGTATCCAATGGCCCATGGTCTGCACAGCAACAAAATAAACAGCCTTTGCAAGTCTTGAACCCAGGACCCTACACTAAGCCATATCAGATATATACAGC
Organism: Protopterus annectens; assembly: GCF_019279795.1. NCBI lineage: Eukaryota > Metazoa > Chordata > Ceratodontiformes > Protopteridae > Protopterus > Protopterus annectens. The sequence goes on along the minus strand of NC_056744.1, from coordinate 451,685,654 downwards.
CCTGATATTTTCAAAAACGTATTATCCAGCCCAGTCATTCAATAGTACAGAGAATGCATTCCAACATGTAGATGTATGTGTGTGAGTAAATATATTAATGTCTAAACAGGCACAGCATATTGATATATGTATATGTATATATATATATATATATATATATATATATATATATATATATATATATATATATATATATATATATATATCTATATATATATATATATACATATATATATATATATATATATATATATATAAATAAAGATATAAATATATACATATAGAAATATATAGAAACATATAAGCATGCAAATGCCTACATCTATAAATATATATGTCTACAACTACATGTCTAAATATATACGGCAGGTTATATATATCTCAGCAGATATATATATATATATATATATATATATATATATATATATATATATATAGAAACAGGTGCCCAAACCAAAAATGAATCAAATAATCCAAGTACCCAATAGGAGGAGGTATCACCAAAATGAATGAAACACTGCTTTCAACTGAATAATCCAAGAAGTGAGTCAAAGTCAAAATGGCAGGATTTCCACCACATCAGTGTATCAATAGCTTCAGGAATCTTAACGTCTGAGGAAGCAGATGAGTGCTCTACTATACAGTGTCTGCCTTGAGATTCCTGAAGCTATTGGGTACTTGGATTGTTTGATATATATATATATATATATATATATATATATATATATATACATATATAGGTATATATGGACATACATCTGTAGATAATGGGGAAATAAAAACATAGATGTCCTCATGCAATGTTAATGGGGTTGAGAGGCCCCACACAATAATCGTCTTGTATGAATAGGTATTACCTCCCCCACAGCCAAGCATGTCCCCCCTGTAGTCCCCCCTGTAATACACTACCAAGTGTTGCAAATCCCATAACCAGGACCAGACATGACATGCCCAGCTCTAGGATACATATACACAGACACATATATGCAGATACAGGTGTATGTATATATATATATATATATATATATATATATATATATATATATATATATATATATATATATATATAGATAGATATAGATATATATGTAAGTCCACATAAGCACAATGAGATATGTACAGTAAGATACATATGTAGTACATGCACACAATATGGAGTGGACAGTATACTTACAGTCACCACCTTACCAACTGGAGACTGTATGAGCCACCAAAACAAATGAGTTTCATAGCCTGCAACATATACCCATAGAGATATCTAAAGGTATAACACCACACACAGGTGTGCATAAATGGATGTGAAAGCTTTATTTGTGTACTATGACAGTTGTATATGCCATGTCATACAACTGTTTAGACACTGACATCCATATGAACAGTGTAATGCAACTGTGAAACAGTTATACTAAGACAGTGGTCTGGAAAGGTTGACATGTGTTGCTGTCCAGGTCGAGGCAATCAAATAGTACAATAATAATGACAGACTGGGCCACAGCATACCAGAAAATCAACAGTATGTAATGCAGATGTATAGTCCAGCAGCCTCTATCTACACTCTGTACACAATCCCTAGGGGGTACAGACCACAGTGAACACAATGGGATATACCTGTTACATAACAAGGCATATCTGACATGATCACAATCACACTGACAAACAGAACATTCCATATGGCAGGGGGCAGTAGGCTTACATTTACCCAAGATGGATTGTATGGTAATGTACATCCAGATACCTTAAGACAGCCTACCCCAGATACCCACACATGTTGTAACAGCCTAGGTTAGTCATTATGCATTACCCCAGACTCACTAATACTGGACCATATACCACTGTTACATGCACTGGCCTCTGGAGTGAGTGCATTAGGGCACACATGTATTGTGTAGGTGAAGCCCACACATATATGGCCCCTACCTCCCAGTATGTGTGGGGGGCACAACAGCAGTGGAGTGATGGCAGTAATGACAGCATGACATACACACAGCCCACTACATAGCAACCCCTGACAGCATGTATTATGTGCAAAGCCTGGTATGTAGGTGTAGGACAGAGGCTGGAACACAGGCACATATGTGTAAAACTGTTGTCATGCAGTAAGCAAGATATGTATATGTGTATATATCTATATGGATATGTGTATAATTATATATACATATATGTTCACCATATGTCCTGCACATGGAGTGGAGCCCTATCTCAGCCCCAATAGTCCCAACCTCTCAGTGCAAGGGGATGTCAGGTATGTATTGCAGGTATATTTGTAGACTATTGCTACGTTAATAGGGATTGTCTTCACAGAAATGGTGTGTGTTGAAGGCCACATCTGCTGTTAACATGTTCGTCATTGGCTACTGACAGACATCCTAAGGTTATCATAGTACAGTACCACTGCTAGCACAGTAATGCCCCTATGGATTACAGCTGAGATATGGCCAACATATGTGGACAGTCTGACACACTTTGTTCATTCCAGGGGTATACACAGAATCCCTTCATGCAAGACATGTGTGGACCAAGCCTGCCAATGTGGATGTTAACAGCCATGTAGATGGGTATAACACGTAAATACTGGTATACATTTGCCCCCATAAGTTATGCATTCATACACCCCTGTCTGTCCTGACACACAATAGCCACTGGTACAGAGGTGCCATGGCCACATACTACCCACTAGTTAGTGGCATACATCTTTACAGCATCCCACTGCTTTGTCTGACATGCATGTCTGTTATGGTGGCCTGGCAGCAGTACATCTGGCAAGTATCAGGCCATAACATCTCACTGGATAAGTACAGTAAGCTGCTAGGCATGTAACAAATCACAGTGCAGGCTACAGGCAGACTGACTCAACACTGGCCTACATCTCCTATGTGGGAAAATACATGTACCTGCATAGATAGCAGGGTCTACAGGCATGTGACATCACAGAGTAACAGACACCTGTGTGAAAGTGCATAACCACAACCAGTGTAAACACAGCCACAGCCACATATGGTAAGCTAGTGTAATATTACAGTATATGGACTATCTGATCTACACCATCCTCATATGAGCCACTCATACAACAACCCTACATATACTGGGCCACTACACAGTGTGATCTGATGCCTGTCTGTGGTATGGGACATGTGTGTGTTTGCCCCTACAAGCATGTAAGCTGATAGGGTGACATACAGTGGAGCAGCATGTAACATCAGATAGAACAGGACCAAGAACAATGACATCTACCTCAGTCTCTGCACAGGCCAAGATACATATTCACTATACACACACTGTCAACAATTACCAGACCTACACATAACACAGTACTGTACACACAACCACAGAATGCCCAGGCTATGTCCTCAGATATAACCCCTACTATACATAATGTGTAGCAGTCTAATATCTCACTGGCTTGTTAGCAGATATGCTGTCAATGAATATGGTGTACAGAACATATGCACCCCCTACTGCATGACATATGTACAAAGGTTGACAGAGTTGTGGCTGGAGGCACAAACACAGGCCCAATATTGGCATGTCACTGTGATAACCTCATACATTTACTGTCATAACAGGGTTTGTTGCAACATATGTCCTGTGAGGGATATGACGTCAGTAACTCACCCAACTGTCACCGTCTACTGACTGCAATCCTCACACTACCTTCTGCAGTTGAGAGATAGGTGCTCTGTGGGTAACACAAGAAACACAAGGCATGACACACTGCCTAGTCTGCAGATGACCCTACAGATGGGGATTCCTCATAAACATAGCACTGACATGACAAGTATTAAAACATGTAGGACAGCTATACCCACACACACCCTGTTAAACCAACATTACCCCAACTGCAGTATAGCAGCACTTACAATCTGTAGTCAAGACAGGCACATCCCCCTCCTGTGTGTTGGCCTGTTTCCACAGTGTATGCTGTTAGAGGTAAGCCCCCAATCCATCTGTGATACTGTTTGCCAAACAACAGATCTAGTTCCTGCTCACATTGAATGAAAAGGCCCAACACCAATATAATGTTCCTAGATATTGGAGTGCGTTTCCATGCAATTGGCTATGGGAATGTTACCACACCTGTTCCACATGCAATCAGCTAGAGGAGGGCTGCTATTCATGCAGAGGCCATCAGCTGATCATGAGCATCACTGACAATACACATGCTGCTGCCTAAGCAAAGCAGGTTTAAGTCTCCACATTCACCAGAGAAGGAGTGAGAGAGGCAGACAGAGGCAAAGATATGTCAGGGTGGGTTGGGAGAGTAAAATGTTAGCATGTTTGTGTCACACACTTACCAGTCCAGGGTATAGAACCCCTGAATGACTATGTAATGATATCACATCTGTTATCCCTGTACGGTAGATATTGTGATATATACTAGGGGCACCATATAAGACATTTGCAAAACCCACTCCCACATTGAGTCCATTTGTGACACATTCACAACCACCTCCACACAGGACACGAACAACAAGCACGGACACATTAAAACACACACACCTGTCTTGGTCTGGGATCAGAACACCTACCTAACTGGTTTATTACTCTACAGCACTACGCAGGTATAGGACGCACCACAGAGATTACTATAGTACACCTTCCTCAAAGGTGTATTTCACAATGAATGACATCAGCAGTATTGCCAAAGTAGGGTATTTGAATTGTAGTGAATGTGGCTAGCCAAACATGCATTGCGCCCTACACAGACATAGGTACAGACACAAAATTATCCACAACTCCCATGTCTGGGAATAGAACCCCTACCAGAGTTCTATATCACACTACAGCATTGGACTGTTATAGCACATACCACAGAGATTACTGGAGTACGCTTTCCCCAAAGGTGTACTTCACAGTGAATGACATCAGCAAGATTGCCAAAGTAGGGCAATTGAACTGTATTGAGTGTGACTAACCTAAATTGCCCTAATTAGTCTGTATGCAACAGCCATTGTTCTGGCCAGAACAAAAGTAACCAGCCTTTGCAGGTTGTGAACCCAGGACCCTGTACACTACAGTCACAGTAGTTAATCACTAAGCCATCATAGCATTACATGAGACTGAGGTTTCACCAAAGTAATCCCACCATGGGAAAATCAAACTGAACATGTGAAACAAATGTATATACAGTTGTCCATAAAAGACCTCTCTGAAGCCAACTTCATGCTACTCAAGTCAGACATGACAAAGTTTGTGACACCCATGGAGACAGGAGCTGAAAGTCCAACTGATGAATCCTACACTTAGGCACTGTATGAGCACATCCGCTTGTGCATGATTAATGCCATCCAACATAGAACCATGACACTCTCCCCATA